>NC_039480.1:137366-437366 GCF_003590095.1 Trichoplusia ni | reverse complement strand
TTTAGGCTAGGAATGTACCACACAGCCGAAGTGAATGGCTGGACTAAAAACAAAGATGGCGAACTCAGAATAGACAAAGCAATGGTCTGTGCTGCCGCCAGTGGGATCGTCAGCGGTATAACTGGGAACCCAGCGTCAGTGGTGAAGACAAGGATACAGGCCGCCGCACATCCCAGTATAGCCGTGGGGAGACAGCACAGATATAACGGTGATTAGAGCTTAACTACTAAATGTAAATGTATTGGTTGGCGAGTGGTGTGTCACCACTATTACCACTATAGGTAACTTAAGTTCGATCCCTGCATATAACATAACTTTTTGTTTCTGTAACCCTTGTGACATGGAATAAGTCCTCACTATGAGAGTCGTTTAAAAAATGATCGGCAGGAGAGTACCCAGTATCTCAAACGGAGAAAGTAACAACATACTATAAAAAAATAATTATTACTTTCTTTTTTTTTCGAACTGTTAACGTTATCAACTAAACTAAAACTGCATAGCAGGCTTACTCTACCTACACAACAAACATTTTTTTATAACATTATGTGACTTCCTTCTCAAAGCTTGAATGCAATATTCCAGGAATGTGTGACGGTATCGCCACAATCTACAAGACTGAGGGTTTGCGCGGGTTCTTCGCGGGAGTGAACGCGACTTGCACACGGCTCGCGGTTGGGAGCGCTGCACAACTCACTACCTTCTCAACGTAAGATGATAATGAGAGCTATCTAGATGTCATATCTAGACAATATTCTATTTTGACTAAGTTAAACGAAAGAAGAGTCTTAGGAGACCGTTAGGATGTATTTAACTGGCCTTTTCGAGGTTAATGTAGCATGTCAAAAAAGTGGTATTTAATTATTTAGTAAAAACCATTAGGTTAACTAGCAGAGAAGTCTACATGTCAACACTCTTCACTTTATCACCAGATGGGTAAAGGAGTAATGACCAACCTAAGAAAAAACTGTTATTTTTAACTACAATTAAGTACAATACTTACATACCTATAGATGTTAGGGTTAGACATCTGAACTAATATTTCCACTTCAGAGCCAAAGAAGTGTTGCTGGCACACAACATTTGCAAAAACTCTCAATTGGGGCTTGCATTCGGCGCGAGCGCAATAAGCGGAGTGGTGGTGGCCGTGATCATATGCCCCTTCGACGTGTGCACCGTCCGCTTGTACAACCAGGGTTGGTATAACATTAATTTAAGGTTCTGAAGCGTGAGTTTGTTTTGCAGATTCAAGGAATGTCTGCTTGCTCGAGGGTATCTCGTGGAGTCTCCCCTGACTCTGTCGTTCGTGGCCAGCGTCGTGTGCGGGGTCGTGGTTATCTGTATCGAAACCCCTCTGGATGTTGTGAATACTCGGCTTTATAATCAGGGTAATGTTATTGTCGGTTCGCTTCGGTGCTCTCTTTACTGACTTACTCTTTGCTTGGGGCCTATTCTGTTTTTTGTTCAATATTTGTTTCTTCGTTGAAGGTTCTTTCAGCCAGATAACAACCTCCCTGCCTGAAGATACCGCTGTTTATGTTTAATTTGTATTTTTTTGTTTTATCTTTCTTGAATAGGATTTTCACAAAATATGTGCATTATTTTTATTTTAGCACAGTTACTTACACTGTTTCCTAAAAAAATTTTTTTTTTAATTTTTAGCGAAGTTATTAGGATGCTGTCTTCATTTTATTTTATTATATTTTCATTTTATTTTTATTTCTTGGTAGTTGGGCTTATAACTATCGCATGCCAATTTTAATTTCCATCGTATTTTTATAAACATAGTCGTCAAGTAGAGACTCTACGCCCTTTTATCAAATGAAAATGCAAAGTACTATCGACAAAAATTATTCATGACCCAGTATCAATAAAATTCGTAGTCATACAAAAATAATAATGTCGGCATTCGCTTAAACATACATTTTGCATAGTAACGCCATCGATCCTTGCCATTTAATCACAGAATTAGAAATTATCTGCTTTTTTTACGACAATTTTACAAAATTCCGAAATGACGGATTAACTCAGTCATTTTATAATTGATAAAGATCGAAACATGATTTCAAAAACATATCTTAAAATTAATTGCAAAAAGTTAAAGTTTTAAAACTTACCAAATTTAATTCAAAGTGATTCAATTTGGTTGTTATATATTACTTACAATCTTGATAAGATTCAATTTAGAGACTAATTAAATAAATTTGCAACAAAGCAATCATAGAACGAATATACTTACAACTTTAACCTATCATTTTTTAAATTAAATATTAATTATTCATCAAAATATTAGTAACAAATTAAATTTAATTTCAGGTTCAGCAGCCAGCAGCACCGCCCTATACACGGGAGTCGTCGACTGCCTCAGAAAAATATACAGAATCGAGGGTCTGCACGGTCTCTACAAGGGCATAGGACCTCTTTACCTAAGGATAGCCCCTCACACGACCCTCTCCCTGGTCATATGGGACATGCTCAACAATTTACTACTAAGCAGTAAAAAAGTACCAGTCGTTTAAAAAATGTTTTATTTCCTCCTTCCAAAATAACAGGAATATAGGATAAGGATTAAGTATAAATAGGTTTAAACTAAGCTTGGTAAGCAATGGGTGGGGAGAAATGTATCTCCCATTCGAGATCTAAGGAGCTGCAATCAGAGCTGTCCTCGTACTCCTCGGCGTTACAGCAGCTACATTCCTCTTCAACTTCTTCTTCCTCATCACTGCATATGCACTCTGGCTTGTTAGGATCCAACCCAATGGCCTGTTTATAGACTTTAAGGCAGATCTTCTCGCAAGCCTCAGGATGATAGGGGTCAACGTAAGCCCTGTCCACAGCTTCCTTCACAAGTCGCTGCTGTTTCCTTAGACGCTTCTGGATCCTCTCATCGTTGTCTTCCCTGGTTATCTTGTAGACCAGTGGAGTGCACTGGTCGACGTTCGTTTCACTGTTCTCCGGTGAGACCTGCATCTCGACTCGGTACTCCCCGTTCCGCTTGCAAATAATGAGGGTAGGTTTGTCCTCTACACGCTTTTTCGTCTTCTTTGTAGGTTTCACTCTTTGGACTGTATCTGGTTTACGTTTCGCTTTGTTTAACTTCCGAAGAAGCCTTTTAGATATAGCCCCGGGTCTCCATCCTTGTGCTATCTGCTGTATAAAGAAACATAATGCATTATTCTCAACAGTTATTATCACCACGATATGAAAAAAAAATCATAAATAAAGCTTACTTCTGAACATAGCGACTTTGAATCCCCGCCATTGCAGCACCGCATTTTAACGTTTTACAATTTAACCAACACTTACAATGATAGCTATATACTTGAGTGTAGATAACCTACGTATATCATCTACCTATAAGTCTTTTCTTACGTGCACTTGCTCGTGATTGTTTTAAAACAAGCTTTGGTTAAATAAATAGTTTATTTATCTTACAAGTTACTATAACGTTACAAAATTTGACTTAGCACTTTACCAAATAAATTCCACTTAATACTTCGATTGTCTTTACCTACAAAGAATTCCTACACCCAATGTTTATTTATATGGACACTGGACACAGCGTTACATTAAGTGCCGCGTGTATGGCGCTGCTGATGGAAAGTCGGGCGGTGGGCCATCCTGGGCCGCTGGCTTGGTCGATTTATTGGTGTCTTTGTTGCTAGCACCGGCTCCCTTAGCTAGGGCTACTAGTCGATCATACTTCTCTTTCTTCGCAATCTCACTACTAATAAAAGAATGGAAACATGGTACATGGAATGAGCTTAAACTAATCCCCTGGTGGGTCAAAGTTGCTATCCTTTGCCTTGGCCTTTTGTTTTTAATGTCTTTAATTCTGAAGTATGTTTTATTTCCGTGTGCATCAACAGCCACTATGCCCTTATCAGAAGGTGTTGCGTGCTTACATTTCCTTCGATCCATCATCTGATACGTATTGGTTCTGGATGTGTTTTTAGCTTTACCTTTTGTCTTTATCTTCGGTACTGTGGACGGTTCAGGAATTTTCACATCTTCGCCTTGAGCCAGTAAATCTTGCAGAGTAGACAAAAGTAATTTTTTGTCGTGCCCATGGCCAACTATTCCCATTTTCGATAATTGTTTTGGAGAAACACTACCAAAACAACTCCAAGTGGCTTCGGACTGCTTTACCTGTGCATGATCCTCGTTCTGGTCTCCGGTAGCTTTCTTACGACGTTTTGGTGGCTCACCTTCCTCTTTCTGTTTCGAATAGAATTTCCACTTCCCTTGCGAATCCACATATCCATCGATCCCAACAACTAACCATTTACCACTCATAGTTTGGAACTTTCCAGCTTCAGCATCAACGTGCTCCCCATTTGGCCCCACAAAGACATTTGGAGCCCATTTCTCATCAGGTCCTATAAAACCATCTATATTAATTTCCAACCACTTATTTTCTGGACTCCAAAATCCTCCTAAATCACTGCACTGTTGTTTACCATCAGGTCCTTTAAAGAACCGAGGCACAGGGTTTCCATACCTATCTAACAATTTCACTCTATAATCCATATACGAGTATTGAGTTGAAGTTTCTACAAATGATATTTTCTTGCTTTTATATGAAGGATCAAAAGTGGCATTCGGAGGAGTAAATTCAACTATCCATTCATCAGAATCAGTGTCAGTTTCAGTAAGTGACTTGTCTTCTGAGCAAGAGCAGGAATGATCCAGGTCAGTTCTATCGGGGCCTGGCTGAATGGGATAGCAGAGACAGTCAGGTTTTTCTGCATCTGGTAACAAACCGAGCGCTTGATGATAGGTCTTTAAACAAATCTCCTGGCACATATCTCTAAAAGCACTCTGTATAAATTCACGCTGAAGCCTTTCCAGGCGCCGCTGTGCTCGCTCTTTCTTTATCTTCCTTTCTCTGTTTTCTTCCTCGGTTCTTCCTATAGTGTAAGTAACTAAAGGTTTGTCTTCATACGGATATTGATTGTAAGTTCGCGGCTTGGCATATGTTTTCATGGTTTCCATGGTTACAGTATATTCTCCATCCTTCTTCTGTACTATAAGCAACGGGCGCTTGAGTGGTCGTTTTCCTTTTGATAATTCCTTCTTTCTCTTCTTAGACAATACTTGTCCCGGATTCTTTGCTATTTTTAGTAACCTTACTACATGCTTATTGGCTGCACCAGGCTTATAAAGTGGACGATACTAAAAAATAAAAACAAAAATGTTAAAACAAAATGACACAATTAAACAAAAATGTTTTAAAAAGTAATTATTAAACAGGTACTTATTTCTTACCTTCATCCCAGGTACGTCTTCAGCATTCCAGAGCCAGCCCATACGCTTGGGTACCGGACCCAGAGCTCCAGCACACGGCAATGCGCAACGACTGTGCCCAACATGTGGTGCTGCAAAAAAAAATCGTAATATATGTACTACGTTCTAATTCAAAGAGCACTGAGAAGACAGTTCATGTTTAATGGAAAAAAATGGGAATAAATAGGAATTAATAAAGCGACAATTGCTTATAAAGCAGCGATGTATATCTTAGCTAAGCCTGATTTCCTACATCGGCCTAGCCTCTTCCCAACTATATTGGGGTCGGCTTCCAGTCTAAAGGATTCAGCTAAGTACCAGTATTTTACAGGGAGCGACTGCCTATCTGACCTCCACAACCCAGTTAACTGGGCACACGTTACCCCTTAGACTGGTTGTCAGACTTTCAAGCTTCTAACAACTTGTAACGACTGTCAAAGATGTACGAATAACAGTCGGGACCCACAATTTAACATGCCTTCCGATTTTCCGAAACACGAAGGATGGTCGACCCATCTCCGCTTCAAGCGTAGTTTATCCTGTGATCGATTCACTTATGTAGTTATATCTTAGCCATGAGCTCCACGGCCTTTTCATAAGCCTGATTACCTACATCCCAACTAAACCGAATTCTAAGATTAGAGAATCAATTAAGTTTTGAGTATTATAGAATGATCTACAAAAAAAAGTAAGTAAAATACGTACGTATACCTGTATAACCGTAGTTAAACTTAAATCTGTCGTCCTTTTTAGTCTTTTTCCCCTTTTTTGTACTTGTGTCTCGTTCGATTTCAAGGGTCTTGTCACTTTTTCCAGGTTTCTCCGCTTTTTCAATGCGTTCAGTCTTTTCAGGCTTATCACCGACTTTATGTTTGGAATCCTTTTTCTTGGAATCACTTCCAGATATACTTAAGGCCTTTGTTCTTCCTTTACTAAGATCAATTAACTTGTGAAATACTGGACACGGGAAAGATGTTTCGTACAGGTATTTCTTTGTAACATCTTCACCAATACGTTCATAGCCTCCACATATTTCACAAAATGTTGAATCCTTTACAAAGCCGAAGGTGCAGGTGCATCTACAATAACAAGGATCATCAGATATTCTTAGGCTCGATTCCTTTTGGTCGCAACAAACTCTCTTTATATTGTCATAGTCTAACAAAATTCGGTCGTCAGGTGGAGGGGGCAGTTTTCTGAAAACTTTATGATCGCAAATTACCTGATCACATTTCCTCACAGCTGATATCAAACGGGCAGCTTCCGGAGATATATCAAATGAACAAGTACTAGGTACGCCACTGGCACCCTGTTTTCTTAAAGGACATTCCTCATCGCAAATTCTAAACCTGTATTTATTTTTTACATTTTCTGAAGTTTCAGCTTCTTCAAATTGTTCACTTTCTAAGTTTTCTGCTTTCTCAGACTTAACACTTTTCTGAGATTTGTCACTTTTTACAGACTTTTCAGTTTTGTCAGATTTGTCACTTCTCTCGGACTTTTCAGTTCTCTCAGACATGACACTTTTAAGAGACTTGTCACTTGTCGCAGGTTTATTAGCTTTCTCAGATTTGCTACTCTTCTCACTTATATCAGATTTATCACTTTTCTCAGATTTGGCAACTTTTTCAGATTTCATGGATCTATCAGATTCTTCCGTGTCATTCCTTCCGGAGTCTGCAGGCTTCAGCTCAACAAGTGGAGGGGAATCCGAATATTCATTTTCTACTGTGAAATATCCAACACAGTAGATTTGATTACTAAAAGGTCTGGAAGAGTTGCCAAATATGTAGCGTATAAAATTTAATTGTTCTTGACTGACAGTGGAACAAGACTTGGACTTTATGATAGCCATATGTGTGGTCTGATGTAAATCTGAATCACTTTTAATAAAGATGCTGTTTGTAACGCTAGGATCTGTCTCCAGATTGCCATCATCATTAATTTCAGTTATTCTCAACCTTGATGTTTCACATTTGCTAATACCAGCGAGATCCATTATTTCGGTTCGCCGGTCACTGGCATTCTCAATCCTATCGACGCTGAATTCTGTAATATTACGTGTACTGCCAGCGTATATAGTTTTAATGACACCAGGTTCATTATTAAAATTAATTGGTTTGTCGATTATGGTGCTCAAAACACTTTCACGTTTTGAATTAAAGCCAGTGTACATAAATGTCTGAGGT
The DNA here is from genome assembly GCF_003590095.1 of Trichoplusia ni. Taxonomy (NCBI): domain Eukaryota; kingdom Metazoa; phylum Arthropoda; class Insecta; order Lepidoptera; family Noctuidae; genus Trichoplusia; species Trichoplusia ni. The sequence goes on along the minus strand of NC_039480.1, from coordinate 429,894 downwards.
GTTTCCCCAGAAAAAGCTTCAAACTGTGTTGTAATATTATCTCTTAAGTAAGTCAGCTTTACATTCAGCTTAATCACGGCCATGCGTTTTGATGTTGTCTCATGAAACACGTTATAATCACCTATAACATTTACAGACGGTGGCTCGTTTTTTTTGTTAAGGTTTTCCAAATAATCAAAGTATGACGTGCTCCAAGGAATCAGGGTCGACCCTATTTTGTAGTCAGGTAAGAGCTTACTCCATAGAGATAGCTCCATAGGATATTCTTTCATGTTTGCGATCAGAGTTTCCACATTATTTGCAAATAAGACTGATTGGCCGGTCTGCAGCATAGGAGTCATTGATTCTTTATTAGAGAGCTTTTTACCATTTCTCACTTTGGTTTTCCGTTTAAACTTACTAGCACTTTTTGTTAAATACGATCTCATTTCATTGGGGTCTTTTAATTTAATATCAAATACATCTGCGAATTGACTTTTAATACAAAACTCTCTGCAATTGATATGGCTTGTCAATCCTTCAACGGCTATTTCGAACAAGAACATTGTTTCCCGAGAGTCCATTTTCTTGAATTACATTTGGTATACAATGAAATTCGTATATTATTATTATGACTGTATAGGATTTAATTTAAATCCTATATTCCCATAAATTACGTTAAAAATTTTAAATTTAACATTGCACTTTCAATTTACCTACCTGCCTAAAACGTTGTGTCAACAATTTTGAAATTCTTACTCGTTACACTTTTAATATTAAGTCAAAACAAGACAGCCATGGCCAGACTATAATCAGATTTTTTATAAAGAGGTTCGACATTAATAAAAGTGAACTCGACAAAATAAAATACTTTCTACCATTTTTTTATATTTAGCTAGGTGCCTAAGAGGCGAATACATTTGGCATCGAAATTTAACAGACAACATGATTTTTAGTTCAAATAAATATTTTAAAATAAAGTAAAGGAGGATGGAAATAAAAGAAACACATACACAATACATAAATAGACCGAAATGGTGATCTCAGGTCGACAACAAATGTTTAAGACGGACAAACAACTAGTTTTTATTAATCTTCAGCATTATTTTCTATACGTCCACAAATAACAATTCTCATTTTGGTCCAAACATGACAAAGCGCATCAACAAATAAAACATATAAGGTATATTAATTTGTATTTAAATATCGTTTTCTACAGTTGATCTGTCACGAGTCATTGGTGAAACGTTACGCGAAGATGTTGTTGAAGTTCTAAAGCCTAGAGATCGAACAGCAGCTAATGATCTCATCTTTCTATCATTATTTCCAATGTTGCCATGCATCGTAAAGGGGGATAGTTTCTTTCTGGGAGTATTGGATGCTCTGTTAGCCTTAGGGGGAGGCTTCAGTTCCCCCAAGTCATCATAAGCTTTGAGTTCTTCAATAATTTCGCGATACTTGGCTATTTTCTTAGAATCCAAGAGTACCTTGTGCTTATCCTCTATCTGAGAGAGACGAGGTAATCTATTTTTGTCGTAGTTAACTGAAACGCTCATGACTACTGAATTTTTTGTTTTGTCAGTATTGTACGAAATATTCTTTTTTGCTTTATCTTGGTTGGGTTTAGCAGCTTTTACTGAAACTGGAGGGGATAATGCCGGAGATGGTGAAGTCTTTTTTTTATCTTTACTTTTGGCGGATGCTGCATCCGCTTTGCACCCAGCATCAGTTGTTTTCCCTCTAGTTGACGTATCTCCAGGAGATTTTGCTCCTTTCTTTGCATCAACTGTTGAGGCAGTAGCAGTAGATTTAGACTTTGTACTTCGCGCTCCTTTTTTCTTTGAATACCACGCCCATTTACCATCTTTGTCTATGTATCCATCGACACCTATTTTTAAAACCTGTCCTACATTATCAATAAAAGTGCCCTCTTCCGCTGAATAGAACAGTCCATCAGGGCCGGTAAAGTTCATCGGTACCCATCGATCATCAGGTCCTATATAACCATCTTTATTAATTTCGAGCCAAGCTTTATTATGGCTCCAAAAGCCACCTAAATCGCTGCATTCTTGTTTGCCATCGGGACCTTTGAAGAACCTCGGAACTGGATTACCAGACTTGTCAAACAGTCTTACTTTGTAGTCTAAATAATTGTACTGAGTTTCATTTTCGGTCAACACAGGTGGATGTTTGGCTTTCGCATCCCACCTGGCTGCAGGTGGGGTGAACTCTATAACCCATTCATCGTTATCGGTGTCGCTGCTAGAAATGGTACCTACGTCGGAGCAGGAGCAAGAATCTACTACAGGAGGTTCGATGCTTGGATCAGGTTTAGTATTACAAGGGCAATCCGGGTCGTTAGGATTTGGCAACGGTAATAAACCTATAGCTTGATTGTATGCTTTTAAACAAATCTCTTGGCACCTGTCCCTAAATGTGGACTGCAGCAGTCGACTCTTCCTTCTGGTCTCTCGGCGCTCTCTTCTATCACGTTGTCTTTGTATTTTTCTCTGCTCCTCTTCTGTTTTTCCTATTGTATATATTAAAGGAGGTTTTTCATCATATGGATATTGAAATAAAAGTCGTTCCTTTGAATATTTTTTGAATACTTCCATTTGGACAGTGTATTCTCCCCCTTGCTTTGTAACAATCAATGTTGGTTTCATTTCTATTTTCTTCTTTCTTTGCATCAGAGCTCGCTTCTTTTTGTTCATACTATCCAAACCCTCTCTCGTTGCTCTGTACCTTCTAACTAAGAGTTTGTTTACGGCGCCTGGCTTCCATTTTGGTCGAGGCTAGAAATAAAAACAACAAATTTTATAAACATTATTTACAGACTATGCATGTAAATTATTTTATTTATTTTTAAAACTTTTTCTTAAAAATGAGACACTAAATTATTACACATATATAGGTATTTTATTGAAAAAAAAAAATATCACAAATGGTAACATTTTATTCAATTAAAGCTCAGGTACAGTATTGTATTTTGTTACGGATAGTCTTCTTTATGGACTGCGGTATTTCCTTAGTTTCTTTTCTTTTTTCTGGTCTGTAAAAACACATTTTAACATTAGGATTTCCTTGTTGATATATCTTATATTAACGATTCCTACATAAATAATTAAAAAAAAACAATTACTTACGTCATGACCTCGTTATACTTAACAAACAAAAATTGCAAAAGAAATCTTCATGTATTAGTTATAAAAGATTATAGTTTCTAACTCAAATAAAAAAAGTTTGGTTTAAAACTTGAAATCGTATGCTTAAGGTGGAACGAATAAACACGTTACAATTTAAAATACTTAAAAATAACATAATAAATAAGAAAATATTCTAATAATAATATAATGTCACCTTCATTCCGGGCACGTCTTCGGCTTGCCAATTCCAGCCCATAGTTTTAGGAACCTGGGGGTAGGGGTACTTGGTTTCGGGTTTCTTCTCTACAGGCGCTTGCGCGGTCGCTGAAAAGATACAAAAAAATTCCAGAAAAATGGCAAAGAAAAGTCGATATTAAAAGAAATTAACAACACGCACGCTCGTCAGCTACGTTTGCGGTAAATTTTCCAATTTTTTTCTTTTCGTGCTTATGTTTCTTATGTTTTTCAGCCACCTCGGGTTTCTCAGGTGGCTTCTTCTCAGGTAGCCCTTTCAACTTTGTTGAAGTATTTCTTCTGTCCGTGCTCTTATCCCCAGCTTTAGAACCAGCTTTTGAGCTTTTGCCACTTTCTTTAGGCTTGTCAGCATTTTGTTTGTCTTCGTCGTCTGACCATGGACTCTGCACTCTTATGAATGTTTTATCATACAATTTATGGTATACCGGACAAGGATGAGGCTTTATGAATTCCGGCTGATCGATCATATCATCTCCGAGACACTCGTATCCGCCGCAAACGGCACAATAAGTAGTCTTTTTAGTGAATTTAAAGGTACATACACAGTCGCAATAGCACGAATCTTTTTCTTCCAAGTTACATTTGGTTTTCTTTGTTATGCCCTCTACTATAAACTCCTTAACTTTCTCAGCTATATCACAGGACTTAACGCAACATGGATTTATAATTTCATCAAGCTGAATTTCGATGTTGCTGTCTGGAGGACTACGAGATTGGCCATATGATCTGCTTGGGCACACTGGTGATACACATTTTTTATCATCAGCTTCGTCTTTGTCAAGATCAGTGGAGCACATTGTTTTAGAGCATGACGTTTTTTCTGAAGCTTTTCTACTGGGACACTCAACTGCACAGTATTTGAGTTTGGAAGACTTTGTTGATTTTGTTTCAGTGTCGGTTTTGCTTACATGGCTTCCTTTGCCACTCGCAGCGCTTCCCTTGGCGCTTGTGGGGCTCCCTTTGCCACTTGCGGCGCTACCCTTTACGCTTGGGCTCCCCTTCTCGCTTCCGGGAGCTGCTTTGTCACTCCCCGGTGCTTCTTTGTCGCTTGCAGCGCCCTCATTGTCACTACCAGGATTTGATGGGTCTTTTTCAAAATCATATTCCACAGTAAAATAATAGACGTCGTACACCTTCCTTTCCGGGCTTCTGTAAGGACATCCTTTCCCACTGCAGATACTGGTGTCGCTGTCAGAATTATCACATTTTTTGGTACAGATTGAGGCACATGAAGATCTCTTCTCCAGGGCCTGTTGCATTTTTTGTACGCAAGTGCATTGAGTAGATAAACCTTCAAGGGTCGATCCTTGAGTAAATACACCTTCGTGCAGAAGAAATTCTTTAATCTTGTCAGCTAACGTACAATCTCTACTTCCACACGGCCCGATAAGATCTTCAAGATTGAACTCTGTATTGTCTTCAGCTACAAGTGATTCGATATAAGCCCTTAAATCTCTGGCAATTCTACAATCATGAGTACCACAAGGGCCACGTATGTTAGCAATATCGAAGGTCCGGCCACGAGTTCCTTCAGGTTTCTTCCCAGCATCAATACAAATTGGGCACGGATCACTTTGTGCTTCATTCCGGAAGCGTTCGGCAAATTTGCCCTGCGGCCATGCAGTCTCTCGACAGTAACAAAGTCTATCAATATCTGTAGCTTTAAATCTTGGGCTAATGGTCGGTCTAGGCGTCAGCATTCTCATATTATCATTGCAAGACACAATGATTTTTCTCACATAATCTATTATAAAATCGATATCAGGACAAGTCTCCGGCGATTTGTACTTCGATTCTGGAGGCTTATCTGCGTGGCTTAGGCAACAGTAATCCTTCTCGTCAAAGAAGGCGAGATTCGCTCCAGGAGCATTTTTGTAATCAGCATAGACAACATTCGTCGGTTTGGGTTTATCTACAATGAATTGAGTTTCAATCTTATTTGCGTTCTCAATATACATTTCCTCTGACGTCTTCAATGTGCACATGTATGACGTGTCTCTGGAATTAAATCCAGTGTAAAGGCATTTTTTGATAGCGGGATCTTCAGAAAGTGTTCGGAATGCGGTTGTGATTTTATCAGATAAGTGGGATAATTTCACTTGCATCGACAATTTCGCCATTAATCTAGCTCTGCCCTCTTCGAATATATTGTACTCTTCTTTTAAAGTCACTGGCGGCGGTTCCTGACAATTGACAATTTTTTCTAAATATAATAAAAATATAGGATCCCACGGAATGCACGTAGTTCCTATAAAAATTAAATTTTCCTCCTTGCTCCATAGGGATAACTCTAATGGTGATTTTCTCATGCTTTCAAGTAAGACTTCTGCACTGCTTGAGAACAGCACAGACTGTCCTGATTGTATAGCGGGTTCCGGAGGCGGCAGTTCGATTACACCTTTTCCTTTTTTGCCTTTTTTACCCTTTTTTGGCTTCGGTTTCTTTTTTTTGCCCTTTTTACCTTTTTTCCCTGGCGGCTCAGGCGGCAATGGCAATGGTTCTGGCATAACTATATGCATTTGCTTAGGGTCTTTTAGTTCCAACGAAAAAATATTAGCGAAATCACTTTTAATTACCAAAAGCCGGCTTTCAACCATACTTTTAACGTTTTCGACAACCACTTCAAATATGAACATCGCATTTGTGGTTGCCATTTTTTAGGTTTTAGTTCTTTATTTGTGTTCACGATGAATATTGCGTATATTACATATTGTTTTAAGTGTAACTGTTTAGGCCAACAATAAATTTATCTCAATTATTTACCCTGAATTATAACTGCCAAAAATAATATTTTTTACATGACATTGAAAGCCTTCGTTTACAGGCGCTGTCATTACAATTTTTACTGTTTTCGGCCTAATTAAAAAAAAATTGCTTCTATTGCTATATGGATTTAACGAGGCGTAAAACCAAGTTATTGACGATATTTAAGATGAAGGTTTAAAACAGCTACAACTGATATCCTATATTAAGCAACCTTACTTAATGAAAACATTCTGAAATTGTTAAAACGTCCGTGTTTTATTTTTCATAATGAAACCGTTATGAGTAATCATACAACTAGGTATACTAATCTTATCAATTGTTTGATTTTTAAATATTTCTTCTAAGACATCACTGCCTGATGTAAAACGGAACACAGCGTTATCAGCTGATCGATGTCAACTTGACACGGCAATTGACATGTTTCCCTCCCGTCAAACGAAAAATCCCTGTATTACGAAATCAGCAACAAAAAAAAATATTTTCCAATAAGTTTTCCGTCGCATGATCAAGTACGCAACGAATCATGAAGTTGACTCACAACTCATTATTAGGTTATATTAGATGACTTTTAATTACATTTCAACGGCATAGCGGATAAGGTGAGTAAATTTGCACAAAAAAAATACCAATTTGTGATAAAATTGTTGATAACGTGTGACGTAGGGTTAAAAGGGGAGTTAATTCACTGTTATTACATCACAGACCGCTCATACCGCTACTTTAACCTACACGTGACGCGATATACTTAATAGGTAATTGGTGGAGTCAAAATCTTAGAACAAATTCCAATCTTATGAATGAAAAGTATATTAAACTGTTGACTCGTAACGTTCGTGAGACAAACGTTTATACTTGCGCTGCTTTTTATTGAGTATAAATCAAATCTAATATTTTATTTACGTGTTTTATGTGCATGTGAAGAAACTCGAAGATTTTAAGTCTGTCAAACAGTGATTTGTGAGTGTTTGTGTGCTTACCATACCATAGTTACCTACTGTGTGTTGTGTAAATTTCAAGGTGTGTATCGCTACTAAAAAAAATAACACTTTTCGTCCCTAACAAGAAGTATTTCATATTTATATACTACTATTATTTTTATATAAATTTTGGTTTATGATTAGAAAATCATAATAAAAACCAACACTCTCTAAATTTCTTTTCTATGACAGCTTAAACAACATACTTACAGCCATAAAATAAATATTTTACAATGACTTAAATTAAATATTACTTACTATTAAACTATGATATTATTTTTTTTAATAAACCTTAAATTAGTAAAGTTTTATATTTAACTGTCACTTTTTTTGGCAAGGCTTTGTGACTTGTGTAATTAGTGAAGCTAATTAGCGTCTTTCTGACAGTTTATTTGTTATGTAAGCTGTTAACTATAACTCAGGGACATAAATAGATACTCCACTTTACTTTTGTTAAGCCTAAGATTTCTTACAGTAAAATAGTATATTTAGAAAAAAAATATAAGTCAAGATCAGTTTTTTTTAATACAATTCCTGGTTATGTTAAATACCAGTTATTATATTAGTATTGTTTGAGTTCATCTAAATTTATAAACTAAAACTTTAACTATTTGTAGTAGAAACAATGTATAGTGTATCACTAATTGTACTAACTACTTGAAAAGCCAAATCAAACTAATATGTAAATTAAAAGTCTAAATAAATTATATTGTTATTTAACCAATAACTTGCTGCTTGCAACTTACAATTGTTAGAGATCACAATATCAATCATGAACCGTCGATACTTTCCATAGTACAATGGACTTCGTAGTCGGAGGTATAGCGGGCGTTGGGGCTGGGTTCTTCAGCAACCCTTTCGACGTCGTCAAGACACGAATGCAGTTGCAAGGGGAGCTCAGAGCGAAAGGCAAGCATGCAGTACACTACCGAAACATACCACATGCTATGTTCACTATAGTGAAGCATGATGGGGTAGCCGCGTTGCAGAAGGGGCTAGTGCCAGCGTTGTGGTTCCAACTTGTAGTCAATGGGGTAAGGTAAGCTGATTTTGGATTTGTTTTCAGTGTGATTGTGTTGTGTATTTGCTCTTCTTTTTCTCTGAGTTGTTGCTTACCATTGTATTTTTATTGCTTTTAAATTAAATCTTATTACATCTGTGTACTTAAAATTGTATATTGAAAATCAGTTTCATGGGCTTCTTGTGTAATTTTACTCATATAAATTGAAAGAAAATGTACTAATTTAAATATGGATTTTAGGTTAGGTATATACCAGCATGCAGATGACTTTGGCCTCCTTAGAGATGAGCACAACAACACGAAGTTTGCGAACAGCCTCTTTTTCGGATGCATATCGGGCATGTGTGGGGGACTGTGCGGGAGTCCCTTACAGCTGGTGAAGACACAGCTAATGTCATACTCCTCGGAAAAGATAGCTGTGGGCACCCAGCATGCCCATACGGGAATGGTGTACGCTATGCAGAAGATTTACAACAAGAACGGCCTCGCTGGCTTGTGGAGAGGCGCCCATGGAATGATGCTCAGGAATTCAATTGGATCTGCTGCTCAAATAGCCTCATTTGCTGTGTAAGTATACATTTACAACTTTTTACACCACACACGCACCAAAGGTACAAAAGGCCAGATTTTCTCAAGCGCGGCGATTAAAAACTAGCCGAAACTAAATCGAGCCATTATTTTAATTGCTAATTATAACATTTAATAACAATGATAAGCCAAAATATAAGTTTAAAGAGCCAGCTGATGAAATGCTGTTATTGTTGTTGCATTTTATCAACAAACGTCCCGGTCCCGGCCCCCGTCCTATCGGAGCTCGTAATAAACAACGCCCTCTTATGTGCGTCACAAAGAGTGGAACTACTTCTGTTACTATAAACAACTATTTTGTCTAAAAAAAGCAATGTGAATTGTATTTGGCACAATTGGACTGTCGACGTAGAATCGCAATTTGTTCTCAGAGTAAGATCTGAGTATTTGTGTTTTATTTATTGATGATTTCAATTCCTTTCTAGATAGTCCAAAATTAGATTACTGACAACCTGCCATGGTAGACAGGAAAATAAACTCAAGAACTGCTTTGATACCTGTTTCTAATAATTATATGCTATTTAAGTCTCTCAAATGTAATAGAAACATCGTTAGATATTATTATTATAGTGATGAAGACTGGGTATAAAAAATAACAATCTTCTTAGGCAAGTACATGTAGACACGTATTTTTGCCCTTAGAACAAAAAAAAAATGACACTGATAAATTGCTTTAATGTTTAAGAGATGGAGTTTGTGACGTAAATGATACACAGATGTGACATCACACGCAATCTTTTCCACTAACTTATGTTACCGAGACAAAAAAGCCTACGTATCCATTATTAAGCATTAAAAATGTAATCATCCCTATTATCAAATGTTCCTACGGCAAAATACCACACGATGTTTTATTATTTCAGTTGTAAAGAATGGATGGACGACAACAACGTTTTCCAGCAGTCTAAATATATGTCTTCGTTCATGGCCAGCAACATTGGCGCGCTTGGGAAGACCGTGTTCCTTACCCCCATGGATGTCATCATGACCAGGCTGTACAACCAAGGTAAAGACCTTACTACTCTGTCACAGAAACAGTATTCTGCAGTTCTAGAAGTCTACTGCGATCTCTCAAAACATGATTCCTGCGGTTCTGAAATTTAGGTAGTGTGCTTCACGCTGTTAAGTAGTGTCAGTCTTCCAAGAATTCAACAAATATTAGTTTAAAAAGTTGAGAGACATCTACTCCTTCACAAGTAACACCATAATTTAAGGTCCTTAGTTCCGCAGACCGGTCCTTTTTCAAAGGACATCGTGATTTGATTGGTATAATTCGACAAATAAATTATACTTGATTTATCAGCATAGTTTATATTTACTGTGGTGTTGGGATGCCCATTCGGCATAGTAACAAGCACAATATTCCACTTGCCAAATACTAATTATGAAAACAAGCCCACATTTTTAGAATTCCAGTAAACTCCAATAGCATTCGTCGTAAGGTATTGCGAAATCATCACTTAAAATAAAACAACCAATTCTCTGATAACCTATACAAATTTACGCATACATACAATCAGAAATGTAATAAATATTTACTTTTGTTTTAGCAATTGACGCGAACGGCCGAGGAGTACTCTATTCAGGCATCATCGACTGCGCTAAGAAAATTACGCAGTCAGAAGGCTTACTAGCCTTTTACAAAGGTATAGGTCCTTCTTACTTGAGACAGGCGCCTCACACCGTCCTCCTTCTAGTGTTTTGGGACATGCTCAAAGATCTGCAAAAGAATATTGAGTTTCATACATAGTTTTAGGAATTTTGCGGGTACGGATTTGATTGACATCCGGAAGTCCGAATGTGAAATGAGATTGAACGTAGCTATCGGACCGATGCTGGTACGAATGTAGATTTCAAATAGGTTTAAGGGTATTTGCTGCTTTCTTAAATCAGATGGCTTGTACACAGTTTTGTAAAAGACAGTCGGAACAATAGTAGCTATAAGATCCTAATATTCTTTACATTTGTATCGAATAATGTATTAATTGTTATCTTATTTACATTGTTATTTTAGTTTTTAGGCGGTGGAAACACTACGTTCTCGTTTAAAATAAGATTTTATCAGTCATAAATTATTTGATAAAGTTAGATAAATTGTCTTCCGTTATTGTTACGTGACGGCCTTGGTGTGGTCGTGATGCGGACAATTTGTACTCGCATACCTATTTATTTTAAATAAGTGTAATCGCATATCACCCCGTGTCGCATCAGGGTTACCGTTGCGAAAAAATAATTATATTTTATTTTGCGTTAGATAGATGTAATGGCCCGAAATCTAGATTTTTTATTAAAGAATTTGTTGATAACCCAGTGCCGGATCCAGATTTGCGATTTTTTTAATAACAATAGCGTATACTGGACTTATATATTCTTGGACTTATAATATGAGATTTATTTAAGCACAATAATATCTACTTTTCTTATCATTTGTTAACTTTTAAATACGTATTTTATTGTACATAGTTTCTATTATTATTAGTAATATTAGTCCATTATCCACTTAGTACCTGATCATTTATCATTAGTTACCTCCCAAATATATTTCAGTATTAAGTAATGCAAACGTAAGCATTTTATTTTATGTAATTAATATTTTAATGTTATAGCATTTAATTAGTACAATTTCAATATAGTCATCAGAAATGGTCACCAAAGATCTTGAAAATGAAACGCCCGAAAGGAAGTTCATATTCTCGCAATCAGACAAAGTTTAACTAACTGAGGTTTGAGGTTTAAACTTGAATAGAATTGAATCATTTACCTAAGGTTGTTGCGGTCTACGGCTAAGCAAAAAGTCTTCGCCTTCTCTAAAGGCGGGGATAAAATCCCATAGAGACACATTATCACTATTAAAATAATTCTGAAATCAACTTCTACATAAGCAAAATATGATTTTAAGTTGCTTGCCGCTGTATTTTTTTTACTGGCTCTCAACCGACATTGGGAAATATCGGAAAAATTGTGATGCCAGAAATTTAGAATGTTTTTATTGTTGGGCTATTGGTTTCTGTAGGCTTTCTATTATTATATTTTTGTAATGGTTTCTTTTCATCACGGTCATCTTTTTTGTACAAATTTGTTACCATTATTTTAAGGTCAAACTGTTCGTTTTGTGTAATTGAATAAGTTTTTTAGTGAGCAGATATTATACTTGTTAGCAGTTTAATGTTAAGTATTTATTTTATTATTTCATTAGTTATAATGTTGTTGTTTACTCAAGTAATTAGCAAGGACAATAATAACGGTCCTTTACGAAATGTACTCAAACCAAAACCTACGTATTTTTTTAAAGAATGATACATAAATGTACCTTTATTGTGTTGCAATCTCTGTTGTAAACAATCTCAGTGCTTTTTACTTCTATAATTAGAAAATTATACATTGGGATGGTTGGCGCTCTTTGGGGGAGGCCTACGTTCAGCAGTGGACGGCGATAGGCTGAGATGATGATGATGATGATGACATTTTGTTGTGCAATAAAAATCTATTTGTTATTTTTTATTTTTAATAAACTGTTGAACAATGTTTGTGTTTTATTTTTGTATCCATCTTCATGAATTGTTTATTTGATTTAATTTATTCCTTAAAAACGATGACTGTAGTATGCAAGATATTTTAAAGCCTAAAAAAGTAACTTCAGAAAAAAAATACCTTTTAATAATTTCATGGCAACACTTAAGAATGAATTCTAAAAAATGTGTGCAATACTTACCAATCTCAATCTGCCACAGACTCTCAAGATGGCCAAACCAGAGGCAAAGGTCATAAAACCAAAGCACACAATAGACCGTGACATCACGGACCTGCTGATGGGCGGGTTCTCGGCCATGTTCGCCTCTATATTCACGAATCCCATCGAAGTGGTGAAGACCAGGCTCCAGCTGCAGGGCGAGCTGAAGAAGAGAGGCCAACACGCCGTGTTCTATAGAGGCGTGGGCCACGGGCTGTACGTTGTGGCCAAGAACGAGGGGATCGTAGCACTGCAGAATGGGCTGCCCGCCATGCTTGGCTTCCAATTCTTTTTAAATGTTTTCAGGTAAATGTAGTCGTATTTTATATAGCTTAGTGGATTTAAGGTATTATTTTCTTGGAATCACTTAAGAACGGAAATGTCGCTTGCCTGTAGAAAGTAAAAGAGTTTGAACTAATATTCTAACATAAGAAAATGTCGAAAATATATGTCTGCCCGTTCGTCGATTTTGGAAAATCCGGAAACAGGCAGCAATCCAATTTCTTCTTATATTTCAAACATTCTCCATACCATTGTCCATAAGACAATAAACTATTGAGTTCGAGAATCATATTTTTCAAGTCTTCCTTTATATAACGCTTTTATAGAGATATTTATAAATAATTCGGTTATCATCTTCCGCCACTCTTCTTCATTTCAGATTAGGCTCTTTCCGTATGGCAGAACGCCGCGGTCTACTAAAAGACTCGGCAGGATCGGTTTCTCTCGTCCGAGGCGCTCTAGTGGCCGGGGTCGGCGGGGCCATGGGCTCCATAGCGGGCACTCCGTTCTACTTGGTGAAGACCAGGCTTCAGTCTCAAGCCGCCCGCGCCATCGCAGTGGGCCACCAGCACAAGCATACGGGCACTTGGAACGCGCTCACAGATATATTCAGAAGGGAAGGTGTTAAAGGTTGGTTTTATACTAATTACTTCTTTGAAAAAACTTCCAATGATTTCTACATGGAGTAACCACTCCAATGTATCACAATACCTTACAAAGCAGTTTTAATTAAATATACATTTCTGTTATTAAGGCATGTTCCGCGGTGTCGGCCCCCAAATCCCTCGCGGCATGACCGGCAGCGCCTCTCAGATCCTGAGCTTCACATACGCTAAGGACTGGCTGCGGGCTAACGGCTGGTTCCTGCAGATGCCTCTGATGATGTCCTTCTTTGGCGCCAATCTCGGCGGACTCATCATGACCCTGTGTTTGAACCCTTTCGATGTAATTGCCACTAGGCTGAGCAACCAACGTAAGTGTCGATGATTTTTAAACTGAGCAATTTTTTTTTATAAAAATGTACCACACGTGTCTAGAAATCGCAAAAAATAGCGAGGTCTGGATGAGAATATGAATACTAAAATAACTAAAATGATGAATGTGTTCTTCTTATAGCAATAATATTCTAAAACTACTTCACTTTCCAGCTGTTGATGAAAAGAACAAAGGAAAACTCTACAAAGGCATGGTAGACTGTGCAATAAAAATGATGCGGTCTGAAGGACCGCTGTCCTTCTACAAGGGCGTTGTGGCCAACTACCTTAGGCTGGGACCACATACAGTGATCCTACTCGTGGCCTGGGACCAACTCAAGATCATCGAGGAATACCTCAGGGGTTGAGCAAGTTCATTCACATTTAGGAGTTGAAGAGTGCGCAGCCAGTCGGTGTGTGTTGTGACGTGTTCACATGCCATTTATAATGAATAGCTTAAAATAGACAATTTCCTTCATCGCTATACCAATGATGCCTTATTGTTAATTAACTGATGTAATATGGACATTAGCGCTAAACTAAGTCGTGTGAGTCTGAAATGTGGTTGTGCTTGTTCGTGTGCTCAATTTGATGGAAAATATATACAAATAAGATTGCATTTTTATAAGCCCATAACAAATCAATTTTCAAGTGAATACTTATCATCAACCAATGTATTATTTACTACGAGGATTTGTTTTAAAGTTTCAGTAAAAAGAGCTTTTTCTAGTGTGGGTGAACCTTTACAACTATATAAATAACATAATAATCACGTAGCAAGTAGTCGGGCCACGGGATGTTATTAAAATTATAGTTGGGTTTAGTTACCAAATTGTTTACGAGGGCTCCATTCACATCACTGCCATGGATTAATAGAATTATATTTATATCTAAAGATAATCTGTTATAAATCTTGACCCATCAGTAAAGCTTGAAAATTGATTTTAATTACATTTAAGTATAGATTTGTAGGTTCTTAAAGAATAAGAATTAATATTAACTTAATTAGGTCGCGAAATTAAAACTAAAATGGTAAATAAATTGTTATGTCGACATTAATTTAGAAATAAGGGACCAGAAATATTTGTCATTCAAACTTTTTATTAGCATATCACATACTGGTGTTACAAGTAAGAAAAAAATAGTAAAAATAGCAACAGAAAATCTAAAAAATATAACTTTCGACAGAAATATGTATATCTTGATACATGTTAAAGTGTCTGGGCTCGAAAAATAAATGAAAGTGGTGTATTTGCTTAGTTTTTGCGGAGTTTGCTTGATTTATATTGTTAATTATTTTAAAATATATATTTTACTGTTGGTATTGCTTTTTTATTCCATTTTAACTTAAATGATACACATATCACATACTTGTTCATATAGTAGCACACTACTACCATTAGGCCACTTTCTTGAAAGAGACGGTGCTCTACGCGTAGCATCTTGCTTCCTCGACTGCCTTACGTGATTGGGCAAACCATTGGCGGTAAGCCCCTCTTAAAGGAGTGGATAACATGAGTCGCCACGTCGACCGCACGTTGTCAGCAAGTACAAAAGGGTTATGACTGCCGAAACAGAATTATGGTCCGATAGATGCAGGGGCCCCAAAACACAGTGAGTCAAGAGAGGAAAATTTGTGGATTTCAGTCAATAATAGTCTGATCTGTCCTTTCGCTCAACCCAATACAGGAAGAGCCATAGGATGATTTTCCATTCAGGAACATTTATATATTTAATATATTATATTTACAACAACAACTATCTCATTTTAATTCTTCGTGAGTAACTAATTACTCACAGAGGATACTCAATATACAGATAGATACAGTTAAATAAAATCACATAATAATGGTACTTCAATGTTTATTGTAAAAATGCACAATAAAATATGCGCTACATTATAATTGGAGTTACATATTCAAACTTATAATTATTTAAAGAATAATTAATTACACAACAAAATAATTCTTATCCCGCTAGTTAAATATAAATTATGCGCTAAGTGATGCAGTTTTAGTAAAATTGTAAAAAAAACTGTTCATAGATACGTGATAATGGACGTATAGAAAGTATTTAGTGTCTAAGGGGTTGTGGATTAATCACGTAAGCTTTTCTTGGATTATTAAAATTACTTAACATGACCACTACCCCTTCCCCCGCCTCCCTATACCCTTATCGACCGGAAGGATTTCAAACCTTACAAAATCACGAGTCCCAAAAATATTAGGAATATGCCTTGAAGACATCGAAATAAGGTTGCTTATTTGGTTAACTGACAATCATGAACATAAGGACAGTCAGCCAGACATGGACCTTGCTTCATAACTGGCACAAAATACATCAAGGGCTTAACAAAAAAATCCCACTCATACTTCAAAACTTACGTGATTAATAAACAACCCCTGTTTATATTTACTTGTGCGATTTCAAACACATTCTAACCATAAACCACTACTCACTCGAGTCATACTCGATGGCAGTGAGTCCCGTACCATAGACAAGTCTTACACTACAGACAGTTAAAATTTATCACAATTGTCAAATTTAGTCGAAAACACTTAGAGATAACAATAGACACAAAACGTCTCGGTGGTACGGAACCCAAGTAAAACGGTGTATTTAACATGTATTTTGTACTTTAAAACGTCTTTAAGACAAACACCGATCCGAAGCTCCAGTACCGTTTGCAAAAACATAACAAACTTGAAAATATTTTTTTACTCTATTTCTCATGCATTATTTGGCGTGAACTAAAGACTCGTTGTTCGCAAAATATAAAGAATTTGCAGAACACAATTAATATTTCACACGATTAATAAATCCTCAAGAGTACACAAGAAATAACAGACAAAAACGTAAGTAAAATAATTGTATATATCTATGTAGTTTTTACTATAGATATAACACAGCACTCTCACTTCGGACGGCGGTAAACATGCAAGCACCAACTGTTTAATTCTGTGACATAAGAGAAAATTACTATAGACCTCTTTACCTATAAAAATATTTAAGCAAAATTGCTTCAAAAATAGTACCTATCTGATAAATAATGTTTACCAGAAAGCAAATGTATTCTCTGCAAAAACGATATATTTTAATATTATTTGCAGTCAGTACGTTTGTAAAAAAAAGGTTTTTTTTTGCGTTCAAGACTTAGAAGTGTAAACTCATGAACACAAAGTTTCTGGATACCATTATTTAGTACAATATTCCTTGAATATATTTATAAGCAGGCAAAAACTATTTCCCCCCACTCTATACAATATCTTAATGATACTAATGCTACATTTACATTATCTATTACAAATAGTAATAAAAACCTCTCCGATGTTATATAATAGAAAAAAACTATTAATAAAATACCCACAGCGGTAGTATTACGTATTAGCAAATGTAAAACAATAGCAAAATATGTACTATTCTCACTGTCAAAATGTTGATTCGTATTAAGTATCGATAACGATAAATAATAAGTCATACAAATTTAATAGCAATAATTGTACAATATTCATTTCAATTGCTGTACCTCTGCTTTTACAATGTAGATAGTACCGCTGCTCTTCTTGTATTGACTTTTTTCCATTTGTAAATGCAGCATAAGGCACCGAAAAATATATCTTTTCAACATTCAAGTGCGTTAGACACGAAAAAAAGGGTTCCGTAGTCATTATAACATAGATAGAAAATTAAAATTCATTACTGCAGTCACCTAGCAATGATATATAGAAGTGACACACAGCAGGGTCCTATTGTACAACGGAACCCCATTATTATTATTTGTCCTTGGCATACTATCGAAAGTCAAGACGTGCAGATATCCTAAATTACTTACTTGACATAAACAAAATAATAATGTACTGAGCACACTTCAATCAATAGTACGCTATGATAAGAGGGGGTCTAAACCCAGATACACACTGTACGACTAATCGTAGCGATTTAAAAGAAACATGACCCACATAAATGCCTAATGAAGAAAATGTGAACGAATAAATTATCGGGTTCTATGTAAAATTTAAATCGCTACGAAGCATGGTCACATTTCACGCATAATCACATTCTTATAAAATAAAGTAACGCCTACACCACAATAATTAAGTACAAAAAGTTACTTAAATAAAATCTATAAAAAAGTCAATTTGTGAATGAGAAATGTTAAAAATGTGATGATAGATAAAAAATATTATTCGATAATCTGCAGACTAGCTTAAAATAATAATATAGATGCCTATTAGTGAAAACAGAATAAAAAGAGTTTATTCTTTTAAGGAAACTTGAGACAAAACACATCACAAGAAATTCCAAATTTTCATTATACGCTTTTGAAAACCCTGCATTGCACAGCCACATGGTAACAAACATGTAATGAGCACGTCAAAAGCGCATTTATTAAAAAACAACGATGTGAAGATTCAATTCAGCCAAAATTTAGAAGCACCACATAATACTGTAGCATCGAGCCCAAAATCAGAAATTCAAAGAGTTGAATGCCATTCACATTGTTGAAAATGTTTGTGAAACATTTTCGAACATTGTGAAACATGTCGTCTCAAGTTTACCTATACAAGTTATTTATAATATATATACTTTAAAAAGAACCACGAGCTGTTGTTTTAAGAGATTTTAATCTAACCCTACCACTAATTTTGTTCTTACAAAACATTTCCACATCGACTGTGATACCTAACTTTGAGTTTCAATTACAGATCTTGACCACAATTTTTTTTTTGTAATAGGCCTTCCTAAATCATTTTTGAAGATTCATTTGAATTGAACTTTATGTCAAAACATTAAAGTCCATGAGAACGACGATAGAATTTCTAAAGAGAGTAAAATGTTTCGAATTTTAAGTTTTTTTGTTCAGACTTCAAATGACGTTTTGATCACACTTGCCAGCCAGTTTATGTATTCCATTGTGGTTGATCAGTGTCAATGCTTTCCAACTAAGATTGTTCCATCATATTGTTCGATAAGTGAAACATAATATTGCCCTAATGATATCCCTACATGAAACGAATATAGCCCACATATATATGTTGGAAAAAAGTTGAGAGATTTTTTTTTATAAATGCTACTGAGATAGAATGAAACTATAGATTCATAGCTCTAATATAGAAGACACGGCATTTCCATGTACTTAAATATGTTTACTTTTTAAATATGTTTAATATTGACATAATTGTATGTTTTAGTCCCTGAACACTATCTAGATATTGTATGATACTCGAAAATACCTGTCTTTTTATTAATTAGTTTGTTAAACAATAATTAACTATATTGTAACTAGTAACTATAGTCAATCTATGTCTCTATTTTGTGTTATTTCAACTGTATTTTAATTGAGCAACTTATTTAGTTATGAAGGCAGTATTGGTCTCAACTGACTATGATATATCATCGTACGTCATACATATTCATGTACTATATAGAACATAGAACTATGATATAAAATATTTTGTGCGTGACATATAAGTATATTATAATTTTTAAGGATATTTATAAGTCAAATAATTCTAACTACACGTATACTATATACGTATATAGTATTTCAATTTTAACCGACATAGTTCTAAATGACAAATATTACACAGACCTCCGTGCAATATTTGAATAACGTATTTAAATCTATTGTTAAGAATCTTTTTGTTAAACAATAAGGAACCCAATTCATATTAATTGTTTGTATATAATATATTATTTCTGTCATACCAACCCTACAGTCACCGATCTGCAAAGGCATATAAGCGTAATACATATAACAAGTCTTACTCTTCCACTCTCCATTCAAACCATACGTAAAAGGTGAAGCCACGTGTGCGCGTGGATAGTGACGTCAGTAGCGTGGATGATGACGTCATACGTGTGAGTTATCTTGTACCAATAGCGGCTTGGACTGCATGCCGCGGCTGCAGAGCTGCGTTATTTGAGCGGGAGTCTTGCCCCGAGTCTCAGGGAAGTACATTCTGTGGGATAATGTGTTTATTAAATAAAGCTAACCATTCTAGCTACAAGCAGTTTCAACGAGGAAACAAGTGAACACTGAAAGTTTTATCTTTGTAATTGCTTGCTACTAACTTATACATAGGTTTGAGCTGCACTGGGTATTCGAAATTGAGAACCTTTATCATTTGCGATTAATTAATTAATTAAGGATTCACCGACAGACAAAATTACGTGTTTTCAAGCGGAATAATGAAAACAGCACATTAAAAGTGAGTGCTCTGTGTGACAATGTTCTTAAATACGTCTGTAGGAGATAAGCAAAAAAAATCGAATTCAAATACCAATTTTTCAGGTTATAATCCTCACGCAATCACCGCTCCCTAAGCGCTATTGCTCAAAGAAACACCCTTCCCTTAACTTCCCTTAAAAATTATAATTTACCAGTAAATATCCACTTACTTCTGGAAGATGAAGAGACACGCAGTAACGGCGGAGAAGACGAGGAAGGAGTAGGGCCCGATGGCCTCGCGCATGCTGGGGAACGACATGCCCACCAGGAAGTTACCGCCCCAGTTGGCCAGCGAGCCCCACGCCATGCCCGCCGGGCGAGGACCCACCTCGAATATCTCTGTAAATTCAATATTATTATGAAGGATGTCGCTATTTTAGTATTGATTTATTTTTAAGGAAAGCTTAGAGGCTAAAAACAATTAAAAAGTATCGTACTGTAAATAAAATACGTGATACTAATCTTCAGTTTAAGAGTTATAAAAAAAACATTGGGTAAAGTGGCATAGAAAAACACGGGTGAATACTTGCAACTCAACATCTAATATACTGATTATATTTTCTATAATTATACGCATTTATAATTACTAATTACCTGAGGCAATGAAGTAAGGTATGGGCCCGAGGCCTAGACCATAGACTAGAACATACGACAGCACGGCTATCATGCAGACATACGGCATCCACGACACTACGTTCTGAAACAAAACCATTTTGCATTTAACATTTTGTAACTACCTTATATTGAGTACCTTGGATACCAGAGGTGTAATCTGCTTAGACTGGAACTCTGTCCTAACATAGCTTGGAAAAAACCCATAGAAATACGAAAGAAGCAATTTTACTATTGCTTCTTTCATCTTAAATTGTCTTAAAAACGACCATTAAGTAAAAGGTATTTATACTATGAATAACTTAATTTAAATAAACGAGATATCGCTATAACAAAAAACAGTACTTTCTACTACATCAAAAGGCAAAGATGATGCTATACCTATATATAAATGTTAAAGAACTCACCATAAATATCATACAGACAGCCAAGGCGGCCAGTATGACGGAGGCACTGAATATAGAGCCGAGTAACAGCGGCCGGCGCCCGTACATCGGCAACAACTTCAGCATCAGCACCGCCGTACACACGTTGATGAACCCGCACCCTATTGTAGCGTACTGCGAGTTCTTCACCGACAGGCCAGCTTGCTTGAAGATCGTTTGCGAGTAGTAGAATACCTGGGAACATGGATGAGGTTAGTTAGGTAGATGTAGTTTTAAAATACTGTGGCATTTATAGTTGAAATGTGCCCTACGAATCACATACATTACGCCTCATACATCATAATAAATGTTTCGAAGTAAAAACGTCATGTTTTGCCCATTCTGGTTATTTATCGCTAGACCATCAGAAACCGGCCAGTCAGATTTCCGATACTTTGGATACGTACAAATAGGCTAAACCTATAGAAATCGGTTGGGTGAGAAAAAAACCTGAAAAAATATGAAAGTGAAAACATTGCGAAATTTCGATCAATATTTATTGTTATAGAAGTAGAGATACATTATGCAGAAATACATCACGAGTGAAAATTTCAAAATTCTAGCTATAATCGAGCCTGGCATCGATAGGAAAGACTCGGGCACAGACCGTCTCTTATCCACGCATTCCGTAATTCATATACTTATGTATATGAAAAAAGTTCATATACATAAGTATATGAATTGCTACACGCTTTTTTTCTGCTATTTTTTTGTTGTTCTATTTCGTTTTGTCATGCATGTGTTGTCTCTGTCTTTTTGTTTGTTTCTTTTCCTAGCATAAGAGAGTGACTCACGGCGTTGATCCCGCTGGTCTGCTGGCCGGCCTGCATGGCGCAGGTGAGCAGCAGCGGCAGGCGGAGCCGCGCGTCCCGCAGCAGGCCGGCCAGGGGCCAGGCCGCCTCGCCTGCGCGCGCCGCCTCCGCCGCGCGCAGCTCCTCCCGCAGCAGCTCCGTGTCCTCCGACAGCACGCTCGGGGATACGCCGCGCAGCCGGCTCAGTTCTGTACGGATGGAAAACAATACAGACATTTCAAAAAAATGTGAAAAAAATCTAAAAATTCAAGTTATCCATTAAAATTTTATCAAAATTGGTCCAGAAGTTTTTGTAGTTGTAAATTACATTGTCATCAGATTTGAACCTACCCTGAAAATTTAAACCTGCTAACTTATCGTGAAGTGCCTCAAAATTGAGTTGCAAAAATACAACCGCAACAACAGACAAATAAACAAAAAAGTGAATGTATAGAAACGTGGGAATCACAGTGACATTTACAGGTATACGCTCTGTCGCGTTACGTAACGTACATAAGAAGTCATCACTTCAAAAAAATCGAGACAAAAGTATTACTGTGACGTCAATAATATCTTAAGTCAGAGTCCCACGATACTCGATATCACAAACGAGCACACACCGCCAGACACCTGTCTTCCGCTATAACGTGACAACAGCGGTCCGACGCAATCAATTGTGAGACGATAAACAACAAACTTGCTTCATCATCGTTGGTGCAAGGGAAAAACGCACTTATCGACAACGGACGTAGGACTTAGCATAATATTATTTAAAAAGCAGGATATAATAAGAG
Organism: Trichoplusia ni; assembly: GCF_003590095.1. Lineage (NCBI taxonomy): Eukaryota > Metazoa > Arthropoda > Insecta > Lepidoptera > Noctuidae > Trichoplusia > Trichoplusia ni. The sequence continues at coordinate 407,322 of NC_039480.1, read as the reverse complement.
ATAGTTACCTTTTAAAGCTCTCTCCTCATTTTTCTTAACTACGAATAAGTATTTTGGGCTCTCTGGCAGTAAAAATAACAATGGTAAACATATAATGACTAGTATCGCGTAGACGGACAGGAGGTAGGGCCAGTCCTCATTACGACCTGGGGACAAACAAACAACAATATAAGACATCACTTTTACCAATAAAATGTACAAACTTGCAATAAAAACTGTAGTGATCGGATCAAATATACATACATGTACGAGTATACAGCTGCAGTAATTTTCTCGCTATTTCGAATCTCCAGTCATTCATAAAATTTATATACCACGACTCGGGATTTTACTATAGTGATGTTGGTGTAAACTGACATTTATTCCTTTCTACGCCGTAATGTAAAAACATAAATTCATTCATTCACGATAGGCTACGACATAGCCCTGTCGAACGCCACAAAATATTACTACAGACAGCACCTCATATTGCCCGCCATTCATTGCTTTCTATTTATTCTAGCAGTGAAGTAGAAACAGCTCTAGAAACACAGTAGTACATCCATTTTAAAATCGACATTATCTGTTGAAACTTACCCAATATAAAATCTAATCCCATGACCTGTCCGACCAGCACTCCGACGTTGACGCCCATGGGGCAGGCCACGCCCAGCGCCCCCGTCAGCCTCAGCGGCGCCAGCTCGGTCAGGTACATGGGCACTATGCTGGTGGTTAGACCTGGAGGAATTATGTCTTAGTTTTAGAAGCGATAAAAAAGAAAATTAAATTTTAATAGTTACATTTTAGGCTTCGTTGTTTTAAAAGATTGTCTAGTCGGGTAACACCGAAAGGTTTTTTTGTTCTTGAAAGAGAACTTTTTGACTCCTTTATTCTCTTTTGTTTAAGCTTGCGTAACGTTTGTACTCGAAAGGCTTTTTAAACCATTTTTTCATATTTTTGTATTTGTTACTTTGTCAAAAGATGTTAATCAATACATTGCCATCTTCTATTCTTCTGAATGCAAGCATACTTTTATTCCAACATTCACACCAGTACAGTATGATATCTCACCTCCAGATAAGCCGACTAGTAATCTCCCTAATATTAGCAGTTCTACGGAGTTAACTCTTTCGCACAAGAGAAAGAGCAGGGCGCCGGCAGCCGATAGCACGTTCGTCACTACAGTTGCCATTTTTCTATAACAAAATATACATTTCAATTGATACATCGTTAGCAGGCATAGTTTAATAACATACCTACATTTATATACACGGTGATTTTTTAGTCGTCTTACAAAAGTAGCCCAGTTCATGTATCCGACATAAAATACCCCTAGGCGCGATTTTTTTTTTATCTTCTACTAAGATAATAGGTACGAAGAAAAATGAAACATGAGAAATCTTAAACATCCTGTTAAAAATGATAAAAACGCCGCCGCCCGCGCCCCTCACCATTGTTACAAGGCTCGGACCGCGCTCGCAACAGAGCTGTGTTTCTAAAACTACGAATTGCCTCATAATATTGAATAAAAATTGCATTTTTAAATACCTGTTTTTTATCATGAACGTGTTCTAGTCATTGGATACAAGAACTGGGCTGCTTTTGTAAGACGACTAAAAAATCACGGGGTATAGTATTTTTTATAGAAACTTTATAGAGCTGATGAAATAGTTTACCTACGACCCCGCTGCCGCTGCATCAGCTCATGATTAAAGACTCCGACTGGTACCGAAACTAGTCGGGCAATCTCGATAAATGAGAGTAAGCCATTGCGTCATTTAATAATATAAATGTGTGTATTGAATTCGATTTATGCCTAGCATAAATAATTCATTCGTCTCGATTCAATAGAGAGGAAGGTTAAGCATATATGATTTAAAACTTGCACAAACGATTCTAAAATTGTCGTGGACGAAAAAGCCTCACTTTCAAAATCTACCAATCTACAAAGCCAATATGGTGTGGAGTTGTCACCCTATGATAGACTACCGGCAACGAATTCAGTGACTAGGCTCCCCCAAAAACACCTGATTTTTTATGAATAAAATATTAAAAATGGACAATACTTGAGCTTAATTACTAACGATTGCTACCAAAACCCTATCGTTTTTCAAGGTTTAAACTTTAAGGAGTTTTGTGTGGAGTTTATATTTAAAACCCTATTCCAAGGGATAAAACTAGAGAAATATATGTTAAGTCATCACGTACCTGCCCAAGCTGTTGGCGAGCACAGCGCCGAGTATAGAGCCGGTACATCCGCCGACAATGAAGATGGACACTACAGAAGACCAGAGAACGTTCAGCCATTGTTCAGTCAGCACCACGTCGTAGCGGCTTATGAAACTCTCGTTGCAGAACTTTTTTATTACCTGAACCAAGAAAAAAGAATTAAACTTAAAAAAAAAAATAGAGCCTTTTCGCGCAAGTTTCGTCATGATATTTTTGAGGTATTTTGTGATGGCATTTATTTTAATTTTAATTTGATTGATGTTAAATTTCTAATTAATTTACATAGGTTATTGCTCCAAGTGAACCTACCACGTACCATTATCTTAATACAATGTGTTTTCTCTAAAATTTATATAATAAAATACCTTTCAATGCACCGCGGATAAATATTTATAAGGAAAAACAAAAGCAGAAAATTCATTGAAATTATTTTTTTTTGTCGAAACAATGTGCATCCTTCCATTGTTCATGATAAGTAAATGAGCGTGACCGTCCCACAGATTCAATGATAAACAATATTTCGTATTTGTGGAAAACAAGTTAACAAATGACATCGCATTGTTGTATTCAACACAATAAAATTACTTTCAAAATTATACGTACAAAGGAAACTCAAATGGAATGAAAAATTTTGGTTATCATATATTAAATGTAGCAAATCAACTCGGGATCATATATTTATTTATTATACTGTGGAGGACTTACAGCTTAAAAGATAAAACTTAATAAATAAACAACTATAGTTGACAAAAAACCAATTACAAGTCTTCACGTGTAGAATTATTTTAAATTTTAACAGTTATATATTGATAAGGTACCAAGGAACACTCCGTATGTTAGCAATAACAAATAACCTAATAAAATCCTGAAACACCACTAAATTATAAACCGTACCGAACCCCCGATCAGTATTAAAATTCATTTATCAACAAAAACCTTTCCTGACTTTAAACAAAATGTTGACGTGTAGCGCTCCCATTTTAACCCTATATTACAAATGCATACACGCAGCCATAAAAGAAACGTGCTATTGCCCATAATCTACTAAATGCGTTGAGTCACGTGAATTAGGCTTAATAAAACACCAGTCAGCTTCATAGTCTACAGTTCGTAGCAGATTACTGGCTTTCAATTCGGAAATTAGAAATGAACATTCAAATGTTAATGCTATGTAAACATTAAATAAGGTTTACATAGCACCGGGTAGCATGAGCTCATAATATGACATAAGAATATATGTATTGGGCTAACATAACCCGACGGTGAAGGCGACAATAATTTACCATTCATAAAATTTGTGTTTTATTATAGCCCTCCGTACCTACTTAAAATCAAATCACAAAGAAACAATTAATTTCATTAAGCTTGAAAAAAAAACGATCGGTCGAGGTAGTGCCTGACCTATTTGCTTTACTTTTTGAATTTCACTGTTTATTCCCTAGTAATTACCTCAGTTACCTTGCTATGATCAGTGGACGAAGTAATTAGTATACAATTTTAATGGTTACATGTTACATGCTGTGCCGATAAATTGGAAATCAATCATACTTGTAGGTTCACGCTACAATTGGTTACTTGCCTACAAGAGATCGTGAAGCCTACGTGAAGTTAATTGCTTTCTTATTGCACTGACGTCAGCAAAGCTTATATAAAGGTAATGCAATTTTTTAAGGAGTTACCGGTGTGATTTTTATTATATGTAGCAAGATTGTGATTTGATGATGAGGTTTTATTGTATTTATTTGTTTGATTATAGATTAATTATAAGGTAATATTAAGATAAAAGTTTACATGATGATGATGATGAATGATTTCAGATAATCAAATTGCGGAACTATATTTAATGGTGAAGAATAAAAAGTGAAAAAATCGATTTAGTTCTTCAAGTCAAACCTCATGGGGCTCATGACGGCACTAGCAGATTCTTTGACAGAACAAATATAACGATTACTGACGGAGGGTTTCACAACTCTTCAAATATAATTCGTAATATTTTTTAATTAACGGATGGAAATAAACAATTTTTTCAACGTTTTTTATCATATCGGAGTAGCGAAATGTTCCTATTAAATTTCGTTTAGGTATGTACTAACCTCAGCTGGCGTATTAACAACTCCTATATTGTATCCGACAGGTAGCGACGAGCCCAGTGTGGTGACTATCCCGGCAAGCACCAAGTAGAAGGACCATCCCCCCTTGTAGTCGTGCGATGTGGTTAGATGCTGGTGCTCGGTGGTTATCTGGAAATTGTTCGTAGATATTTAAATAACATTATAAGCAAAGTATTTGTACAATTTAAATTCCTACAATATCCTCATTCAGAGAACTACTTAGTAATTTAATTAATGGGTAGCTAAAATTGCTAAACATTATTATGAAGTAAAAACAGTGATTTATGCGTAAGTACTTGGAATGATTTACAACAGACATAATTACTAGAAATAATACTAGTAATTATTGTAGGTATAATTTGCACAGACAAGGACAACATGAATATACATCTATACCACATTTAAGCAATAAATACTGGCTGCAACAAAAAGAATAAAACAAAAAAAAACATAATTCAAAGTTAAGAAATCAACTTACAAACAAATTAATAAAATCCTTCAGCTTCATTCTTTTATTTCTTATAATATAATTTAAATATCGAACTTAAAAAGTCAAATCACGATCACAGATCACCACTTGACAGAGCACATAGTGAGGAACGCAACGGCGACATCGACGCACGAAGGCACAACACTACAGAGGACGAATATCGGCCAGTACCAGTCACAGAGCCAGCCGTCTAGAACGAAGTACGTTAAGGCGATTGAGGCTGAGCCGTGGCCGGCAGTTGCTGATATACTGTTAAGGAGGTTATTGAAAACGATAGTTAAGTTATTTGTTCTTATACCCAAATGCAAGTGTTAGGGGTGACACTTCATAGTAAGAAAATTGAAAAAAAATTGATTCGCTTCTCTGACAATGGTACGCGTGAGGATACTACTCGTTCATGTTCTTCGGTATGGCCTTATGCCCAGAAGAAAGACATGTATGTTCCGACCAAATTTATGCTAGCAGACCAGTATTTTAGCATCTGGCATCTGGCTCAGTCCAGTAAATTGTGATTTATGAGCGTTTTTGTTAATTCTAATAGCATTCTTTCAGGTCGTGGCCTGTGTAAGTGGTAAACCTCGACACTAAAAAAACTATATTTTAACAAAAATAAATTAATTGGCCACGAAATGACAAATGATAGTAGTGTCATAGTAGCACGTACTGAATGAAGCCGGCGTTATGAGGGTGTTTTCGCATTCGGTTAAATTTTATATTATCACTGTGTTTTGAATAAGATCGTTAAGTGTTTGTAAGCCATTAACTTATTCATTCCGATTCGTAACTTTTTATTTGACATAAAAGCAAATGGAGCTAGTAAGTTCACAGTATAAACGCGCGATGCATTCTTTTATAATACAGCTATCGGAATCATAAAAAGGTAATAAAAAATAATGAGCTATAACTTTTCAATAAAAGTAAAACATCATCATACTATTATCGATATGAATAACCTTTGCCCTAGTTTAATAACATATAATGGATTTTATTTTTATGTAAGGTGTTTTATATAAGGCGCGTATAGTATCACGCCGATTGCATATTTGCCGGCGTTTTGATTGATTTAGAGAGAATAGGATATTTATTAACAGAGTTTAAAAGGAGGAGGTTCTCAATATATTGTTTTTATGGTTTTTTACTTTAGAAATTCGGACTGGAAGAACCAATTGTGTTGATTCTTTTTTTATTTGACGTGAAATAGCTATCACTTGGTCCCATTTTCATCAAGTTAGGCTCAGTAGTTTTTATTTGAAGTCGGTTGTATGTTTTGTAAGGTTAAATATTATTTATTTACTTGTTACACTTAATAAAACTTCGTCACTCAGGTGCGAGTGATGTCGTTTTAAAGAGAACTTTAAGAATATACCAAAGACTCCACAAGTGCTAAAGTAGCGTGTCAACCCTACAAAGAACTCAACAAATATAAATAGGGCACAAAAGCCCCTACACAATATTTTGTGTTTAATAAGGTCTTTGATCCCCACATAGTTTTAAATCAATTGTGGGCAACTCAACTAGGCATTCCAAAAGCTGAGCTGATGATACTACACTAAGAATCAGGGCGCCCAACAGGGCCCATATTATTCTTTAACATGTTTTAATTTTTATCATCTCTGAGTAATAATAATATGGAACGCAATAAAAAATTGATTAAGTATTGAGTACTGAGTATAGAAATCCTTTAACTATGTGTTTTAAGAACAAAATTGAATCAAATATAAAATTAAAGATCGCTTTCAAATTTAAATATTAGGGGTTTTAGCTCAACGATTCTCAGCTTAAAAAAAAAATATTTTGTTGATAGGGTATCGAAATATAAAAACATATTTATCATACAGTGTCTCCGTTACATTTCTTGCTATTAAACCCAAATAAAAGTTACGAAAGTAACAAGCCTGTAACTGTCCCAATATGGAGCAAAGACCCCTTAAAGAGCATTAAAATGATAAACGTAATATGAAACAGACTCCCTTTGTATTCAGTTCAAACAGTATTACAACTCGTTTAATGGTCATACTACTGACCTTTGCTACTACTGATGAATGACATAATAATTATCTACACTTGCAAGCAAAAACAAACATTAAAGTTGAAGTTAAACGTACAACATTTGTTTGCCAAATATAATCACTTCTTTTCAAAACATACTCGTTACGTACTAAAATAAGAGATAGTACACAATTAAATAACATACATGAACGGTTAGGTAACCTACAGACCTAGTAGGCCACGCTTTTGACAAAGTTCCGTTTTAAGTGGCTATGGATTAATATTGGAAAGTTTAATACTGCAATATAAGGTCAATGGATGGTCAATCAAAATTGTATAAAATTCTGGACTATCGTTTTTTGACAAAATCTGACCATTGGATACCGATGTACACCTGTCCAAAATATCCATTCGCTATCGTATTTGGTGGATTTTTGTCCACCGAGTTATCATCATAGAAGAGTAAGCATCAGCCTACTAGGTCCAACAGTTAAACATTCTACATATAACAATACACCAGCATTCAGCACAACAGGTCAAAGCGTTATCAAAGGATACAGACAAGACAGGATGAAGACGAGAACATTGTTAGTCCGGACAGGAAAGTGAAGAACTCGAGCAGTATAAGCGCTAGAGATGACGCGAGCCCAGCTACCAACCTGCAATCATGCGCATGCTCAATGACTGAACACCCATTATGATCTGTCAAAACGGTGCTGTCACTGTGGGAACGAGACAACGTACTCCAAGGCAGATAGTGTGTGTCCTTCTTTGGCTGTGACAACATTCTTGGTCCCGTAGACAACAGTCGATTTTACAAGCGTTAGCGCTGATCAAACATTGAAATTTTCAAAAATTCGGGCCATTCGCGGGTGATCAGTGTTAGCCCTTATACTAATGTCACTTGTCTAGCGGGCCAGACCGAATTTAACAGATCATAATACAGGTACAGATCTACGAACCTTCCGAGTAGAAACAAAAACAAAAACAATTGAATTCCAACTTTATTTTAGAAGTTTAATTAGTTAGCTGAAAGACAACAGACGGAGAGTCGTAAGATATAGGTCTTAATGTTGATTTTCTATTGTATTAATGTTTTTGTTTGTGCGCCTCGGAGGTGCGTGACCTGAAAAGACTAGGTCATACATAAATAGACCCGAATCACGTAACACTAAAACATCTGAAGCAAGCATTTTTAGTAAACATCTAGTGAAAGTAATATAAACAGATATCGATTATAATAAAACGTAATAAGGACCTTCTCAAGTGGGCAGAAAAGCAGTAAAAACTGACTGCAGAAAATATGAGCCTGATCAAGTTTATCACTTCAAAACGATATTAAAAGGTAATCCAGTTGCAGATACTTTCTGCAATCGATTTTCAATGTTTTTTTTAGCTGTTGATCTCAATGATTTATGAAACTAGCTCGTTTGCGTATCGTGATAAGGAATTGCATACCATTTTATAATAACCAGTTCAACGGTTTACTAATAAAGTAAATACATATTATTTAGTTACTATAGTGAAACTGATTCACTTTGAAATGGTGCAACGGGGTTGCTCGACTAGTTTTGGACCTAACCGGGGGCCTTAATCATGAGCTGACGCAGCGAGGTCGCGTGTCGAACTCGTGACCCTGCAGCGTCAAATCGCCGCCCGATAAATACGCTTTAGTAAACCGTTGCATCATTTAATAATGTAAACAGATAATATAATATTAAAGAGTCCAAAGGACATCGACGGGTTTGGAGCATGTGTTCTTTTACTGGAGAAAAACATGTTATGAATTGAAAGGTTAGAATTGAGATAATCAACAAAACACAGTGTATCTTCAATGTGGGAATCACATGCCTCAACATTAAGCAATAGATAGTCAGCATCACAGTAACATTAGTAAGGACATGGATTTGTCCTTCAAGTCGGAAAACTAATTCATAATTATCTCAATTGCATCTCAAACAGCTACTAGAACAACAAAAGGGTATAAAGCGCAATTGTATCAATATTTAACTAATTCATTGTGACTAAAACAAAGGACACACTAAGTACTCTTAGTACACACATTGACAACTACGCAGATACAATGAATGGTACCTAAGTGTAAAACAAAGATTGTTTACTTTGTACAGCGTAATTCACCTTATTGTCTGATGAAAGTCAATCATTCAATCATGTTGCTAACTGTGAGAAAAGAATTAACGACTGTAGGAACTGCTTGAATGTTCATGTCTATTTTTTTTAATACAACTCTCGCATTTAAGAACTGAATCATATCGATAAAAATTTAGTCACATGGACAAAGACACCCAAACTCAGGACAAGCATTCGCGGATCACACAAATGCTTATCCTAAACGGAGATCAAAACCCGCGACAGCGGTCAGTAGTTTTGGCGTGGTGGTAGACCTCAACCACTCGGCTATCAGTGCAAGTAACGCAGGGGACCTACCAACACCTCTTGAAGTGGGAATGTAGCAGTAGTGCCATCTGTACACAACAATTCAAGATTGAAGCATGCGATTTCTCCAACGGCTTATTAAACGAACTAGGTCAGATCACCGTGCATGAAGCACCAGCATGCATCTAATGTAATGATTAGTAGCAGAATTTCGTCAGTGAATAAAAGGCATCGATTTTAGTGAGGAGGAGGATCATACCTTTTGATTTAACAACGGTTTACTAAGGCGTATTGATTGGGATAGCCAGAATAATTTCGGTCCCTAGGGTATCGTTAAGAACGAACCGACGCTGCACTGTTTTTAATTTGTTCGTGAAATGAGAAAATATCAGCAACTTGCGGTCGTAACGGTGGTAAGTCCTAAGCTTTGAACTTATTGCTAATTCATCACTAACACTTTAACAAGCCTGAAGTTGTATGACAGAGGAAAACAAAAAGAATTACAGACATACAATATAACATGACATGATTGGACATAGAGCAGCCAACCTTTGATAACAGCGTCAATATCGAATAGCAGACAAGCATGCGTTATTATTCTTCTATTTCCCGGCCAACACCTAACACCAAGAATTTATCGAAAACGGATGACCGGGCACATGTCATAACAAACATCCTCGCTACCTAAAACTTAAACAAGGAGAACCACGTTGAAATCGAAAATACGTTTATTATTAATGTGGTAACGGTCAACAATCGAAGTTTCACACGTGACCGAAAACAAAGGAGAGTCATACGATGCTGATACACGTGCGGCACACCAACCAGGTACTAGCACCTCTTCAGATAACATCGTTGCAGTTGAAGAAGAGAGACAGCGCTCTACACCGTGTCTAATGCTGTCTCGCTTCGACAACTGCAACAGCCTTACTTTAAGCAGTGGCAGTGGGACTACAGAACGTGGTGGACGGCATGTTTACTTCTGCGGAACAAAGGTTACGTAGACATCACAAAATTACACAAGCACATATGCGTAATACTGAACGACATTAGACTGCGTTTCCAAGACAGATGCGTAGCACCGAATATTTTTAAAGAAACAATAGAATTGCTTTATGTGGGCATAATTACAGACGTGCTGAAGCTTTGCAACGTTTCTCTAAGCTGTATTTTGATTTACCGGCAATTACAAATAGCTCCTCAAAACTAACTAAACTTAACCGGGTTCCTCAAAAATAAGACTTTTCGGAAAAGAGTTCCTCAAGACAGAATAATAATAAGAAACATGAAGCATTGTTTACAAAATGGGTCAGTAGTTGGAACAAACAATTGCGGCTCAGACAAGTGAATAAATAAACTGTTGAATAGCCCCCTTTTAAAGCAATTTATGTGGAGAAAAGGTGGCTTTCTTTTACATTTTAAGTGTTTCTATCAACATGGGCAAATTACCATTTCGCAAAAAAAGCTTCATGGTTTGAGGGAACTGTTAATAGAAGTGAGAGCTTTAAAAAGGAGGAAATTTCAGTGGAATCTACCATCAGATAACAAAGTATGCTGAGCTAGAGTTTATTGACCCCTTGGCATATATTATATAGCTCACGTTTGCATTTCCTTGCGAGTGGTACAAAATTGAGTTTATTTCGAGTTATGAAAGTTTCAACATAAAGTAACTGTCCAAACAAAAGAGAAAAAACAAAATCTCCATAAAGGCATAGAAAGACAAATATAAGAACAGCTCTAATTGAATCCTACAAGAGCTTCACTTCTTTATTTTCTTCTTTTTTCCACGTTTTTATACACTCACTTTTCTTTTTTGTTTTCATTCCGGTTGGTTTTTTGCAACACAATTTGGAGGCACTTCCTCATAAGCTAGGAGGCTGAAATTTTCAGAGTAGCTTAAAACACGATGACAATGCAGTTTATAACTATAAAAACCGTTGGACCGATTTCGATAAAATTTTAATGGAGAAAGCGGAAGGGTGTCGGACCTTCACTTAAATATCGATACACGAATAGATTTCTAATGAGAAGAATTAATGCAATGAGTTGAGATTTTTCCAACTAATTATATAATATAAACATTTTAATTAGAAATATATGCTTATAATATTAATACTCAGGCGTGAATAATTAGACTCATAAATCATCTAACACAACGTTTGCCCTACTAACGTGCTGCGTTATCAGGTCACTGATAAGTCATGTAGATCAAAGAAGAGTTTCGCACCAGTCTTCGTTAATATTTTCATTACCAAACTTTAAACTAAGTAGGTTTACGACTAAAATTCATAAAAAAAATACGCCCGACTCTACATGGTGTACCATTTTATGCGCAATATATGGAAGTAATTGGTTCATTACAGGCTTCTGAATCGAATTCCATGGAAATTAAGGTATTTTAATTTAACAGTAAAGTTCTTTGCTATGGTTTAGAGTCAACATATATAACAAATAAAATGCTATTGAAAATATTATAATAGACTCAAAATTACGAAAATCATATTATTATTCTATTTGCACTAATTGAAGTGTTACGGAAAAGACCGGGATCCAATATTCCGGTTCACCCTTTGGCTTGAATGATTGAAACCCGTTCTGTATCTATTCACGTGATTCGGCTTTCCGGCATACCTACTAATATTCAGTACAATGAGATTATATACATTAGCCTATTGTGTGTCCTTGTCCAGTTGAAAGTATTGTGTTAGTTTGAGTGCCAAGGCAATGGAAGAAGCAACGCAAGATTTACGGGACTCTGGCACCTCTCGTTCGGACACGGGCATGAGAAAGGAGCGAATGTGTGGAGCACTCGCCAAGTTCGGTAAATACAATACTATCTAAATTTCTCGTGTGACTTCAAAAGCTTTTACAGTGTATCACCTAATAGTTGAGGTCGTCACGGAAAAGCCAATATGCACGACTTGGCACGGGTTCGATTCGCGCGTAGGACAAGCGTATTTGTGTGCATCTAAGAATGCTTGTCCACAGTTTGGGTGTCTTTGTGCTTGTGACTTATTAATATTGCGTCTGGTAGAGATATTTCTAAATCAACATGGGCCAGTTTGATCTAAGCAAGGCATATTTTACTATATAGTTACTGCCTAGGTTCACATTTTATAACATTGAACTAATGCAGTAATTCAAAAACAGCTAACCGCCAATTGACAGCGCGATACGTGCTGTACTGTGTAAGTACGCCCAAAAGTTTACAGCAATATAAAAAAAATCAAAAAAAATACTTCTACATAAACAGGTTTTTATTTAACAAAATTTAATAACGAGCACGATTTAAAATAATAATTTATAACCGTAATCGGGGTGTCCGAGAACTTGCAATCTAATCCGTTACGCTTTGTATTATAATCAAATAAATGGTTAACTAAAATTCAAAAGTAAACATGTTTTAAGTATAGTTTATCCAAAAACCACTTGTGGCACGTGTTCATATTCGTTTGTTCAGACTCTCCAGTGTGTATAATTATAAAGAAAAATGTTACATTCACAAACGATATCTCTGAACCTCGTAAATTATTCAAACATTACTCATACAAAATTGGGCTTATCACGCCCGCAGAACCGGCGACCGGACATTGACACTCCATAACCTCCATTTCGTGTAACTCAATTTTAATATAAGCCGTAAGCTCTTTGAGCGGAGGCCTTTAATCCATTTACCCACTAAAACCTCAATTGAGTTAAAAAATACCTGTTGATCTAAACAGATAATGTATAAATAGCAATAGCACACTGCACAAAACATGTGGGACAACACTTCACAGACGTAAAAATGTAGGAAAGACAGCACTAAAAATAACTTAAAGAAAATAAACAAACACTTAAATGAAAACTTTTTAGTGCCAACCTTTGCCTCCCCGTGTTCTCGAGCCATTTTCTATATTGTTGTAACACCACTAATGTTTATGAGAGACAAAACTCGAATGAGGTAAATATACGCGTGTCTGAGCGGCGCGTACGTCGCAGGGTTTGGCCTTGAACTCAGCTAAACTAACTGTTCACACTAACGTAATACCGTAACTTGCAGACCAGTTATGAAATAACCAGCATCTGTATTGTCTGAACCAAAATTGTTCTAAAACAACGTCTATGCTAAAAGAACTTACTTTTTGCTGAAACGTCTATGCTTACGCAAATATTGTCAAATAAGTAACCTATGTCCTCTTGCATCACTTAAAGTTCGTCCTTTGAAAGTCACACGTCTGTATTTAAACAGAAAAATATTATTTTGTGCACAGCATAATTATTAAATAAACATTGCTTCGAAGTTTTTATAGTCAGAGCTGTCGAGATTATCAATTGTACTACGATTTGTTTTTTTAAATAATGTAATGATAATCGGCTGGTTGTAACCGGATTGCCAGTATTATTGTATTGCACATGCATTACAATGAGGAGCGGATTTTTAATTGTTTAAACCAGTTCCGCAGAGTAAGCGTTTGCTTTAACTGTAAACTCCTTTATAAGCCGCCAGCAAGAAGACAATGGTATCTAGTGGTGAAAATTAAAAACAAAACTAGATTTTCGATTTTTGAACTCCTTATGCCTGCATCCTTTTTTCAGCTATTTTTTAGTCGGTGTCCAGTTTCACTAGATTCAACAAGGAACCATTTTTCACGTAGTTATTTTTTCGGTACTTCCTTTTTCCGAAAAACCCGATTGAAACACTCTACAATCTAGTAGTATATTTTGTAATCAGCGCGTATTTATAATGAGCTTGGCCTTTGACAGCGAGATCCATTTAAACAGAAATAGAGTTTCATGTTAATTCTGACTATTCTCGTTAATTTTCATCTTTTAACAAACATGTCATCCCTACATGTACGTGGATGTAAGATAGTTTGTTGCGATTTCACACGAAAACTATTCAACCGATCACCATGACAAGTTGTACACGCATTTTTGCAAGTATTATATGAAAGTAACAAAGAAGATTGGTAAAAAAATGAATCAGGATTATAGAAAGTCATAGGCCTGGGCTAATATTTGATATTTTTCTTTGTGGCTAATTCAATTTTTCCCTATTTTTTTCTGGCCGCGCCCCAGAAAATGACCATTATTGCATGTCTGCATAGAAAATTTGAAAAATATGCTTGTTTGGCGAGGACCTTATTGAGATACTGACAAATGAGGTTCATGAGAATTGGAGTTTATTCGGATCGGAACAAATTAACTATATTTGTCCTATTAGTTTTGTACTGGCAGTATTACCGCAAATAATTGCCGATATACTGGATGCTCCGTAGCCTAGCCAAATGCCTAAGACTAAAGGACACCATAATTAAAAAGTAATTGCCTTACATTCAAAAGGTGCAATATTGTTACATTTTGAAAGTGCCTGAAAAACGGTCTACTTGAAACTTATGATTTTGATTTTGGTCTTAAGTCCTTTATAGCAACCTAACCAAACCTACCAACATTGCAAATACAGGGTCCAAGGATTATGCATGTCCTACACCAATATGACACTCGAACCGCCATACGACGCCGAAACTAAATCAAATATTGAATCACAATTACCCTTTCCTAAGAAACTGCAACACAGGCACCGCCCTCTCCACGTAACATAACAAATGTACAATCTGGCGTCACCACAATACAACACAATCGAGAACAAAAAGCACAAAAAAATCAACTTACTTCGCTAGAGGCCGTTGACCCCATATATTTAACTGGGTGACACTTAAAAATTTAAATCTGGCTGATATAAAAACCAGAATGAAACTTAACAGCTCGATATAGCTTGGAAATTTAGAATTAAACGTTATGACACTTCGCGGCTCACGTGCACGGTACTGGTGGAGTCGCCTGACCGCTGCGGAGCTGCGCCGGCGCACTACAGCCGTAGTGTCCGGCGCACCGTCACAACACCTCGTATTTAGTAAACTTTGGATGGCCGATGGCAATTTTTACCAGTTATAACTGGATGTTTGGATAGGTCGGCTGATGTAGGGATGACACTAATTATCTGCAAAAGATCAAGTATCAAAATCTCTAATCACGAGTATTCATTAAAAAAAGAAAGGCAAAACAGCTGAAAATGGAAAAGATTGACAGTTCAATAAGAATTATGGAATATTTGCCCAAAAACCGTACCCTAACGCAATATCTCCCAACGAAAAATCCTAAATAACGAAATTTTCAATCAAAAGCTACAATAATTAATACAGACATACAGAAATCACCCACATTTCTATAAGTACATTTACGACTGATAAGGCATTTCTTCCGATATCAATTAAGAGATTAGTTTTACGACGGCTAATTACACTTACATGTAAGTAGCGTAAACAAATACTGATAAAGGTCGCGTAACTACTGGTACATAAAGCATTAAATACATAAACCAGGAACAATACCGGCTGTATATCTTACAAATGCAATTACGTACATAAATAAACTGGTTAAATATGTTTAAGAATATACAGGCTGTCCCGAAAAAGTATGTCGACGAAGTGATCAGCCAATACTAGAGGACTCATTTATGCGACGACGCTTTCTGTGAGCCCCAGAAATACGAATGATATTACTGGGATGCACTGTAGGTATTTTTTATTTAAAAAAAAAGCCATCTCCTGCTGTGTACAGATTTCCACCTAAAAAAAAATATTAATAAGGAGAGAACTACTGTCCTCTATCAATATAGGAGTGTTCTTAAGCTCATTCCTATGGTCTTTGCTACATCCTAAATGTACCACAAAATTTTCTCCTTTCAATTTATCAATTACTATCAACCCTGCACCTTCACAAGGACAATCAAGTATAGCTCAGCACACATATATGCTACAATGGCTCACTAATCCCAAACACAGAGGTAGTGTAAACACACATACTCCATTAAACCAGCTTGAACTGGTCAACACATACTCACTATACTGAGCTTCCCACCTGGTATTGCGTTACATATAATAAAATGTTTTTGCATTGTGGGAAAGTGATTCAATTATGCAATTAATGTAAGCAAGTGTGGGCTGATGTGCAATGTTCAAGATATTTTTTTAATGCTGTTTTTTGTTTCTTCATTAAAATGGCAACTTTTTAATAAGAGATATCATAAAGATACCCAAAAAAAAATTATAAATTGGTAGTATACAGTTTTTTTTTATTATTATATGTATAGGTACTACTTCCTGGCAGAGGCATTGGTACTTAGTGCCTAACATGAAAGTAGTGACTCACTAAGCAACCCTTTGTCTTATACTTAAACAAAAAGGTTGCTAAGCTATCTAGTTGTTTATACTAAAAAACAACTGACAACAATTAAATTAAAAGCACTATTGTTATTGCCTTTAAGTAATTGTATCTACCAGGAAACCATAAACTTGCCATGTTTACGGTGACAGTAACTGCAGTGGATGAGACAAACAATTGAAGTAATTGTCTTTTTACTAAGTGCTAATACAAACAATAAAATACTTTAAAAAATATATAACCATTAATTAATTGTCTAATAATGTTAAAAAAATGTACATGCTTTAATTAATAAACTTAAATTTATTTATTTCAGTTTATTAAAGCAAGCAACTAGTTACAAAATATGTTACAGATTTACAAGATACATTAATGGAAATTATATTAGCAACAGATACATTATAAAACCCGAAGGAAATGAAGGAATACGATACGCCAAGCTGACGACAAGCGAAAAGTAACTATTGTTTTACTGTAAGGCACTTACGGCCAGATGGAAGACCGAAAGCAAAACGAATTAAACTCGTAAAATCGATTCGTTATGAGAAGACTGAAAATATTATCTTAACAATGCACTCGTAGTACTTATAGAACTTAAAAAAATAAATTGGCTCATTGCCCTAATTTGAGATATCGCGCGTAAACGATTTGTCTTCAAAGTTAGGATTAATAACAAATAATAATAATTACATATCAAAGATTGACTTAAAAATGTTAATTTAGAACGTAGCAAACATTACTGGGTGAAATTAGCTTACCGGTTGTGATATAATTGGAAATGATCGTCGTGAAAGTGGCTCGGCAAACAGTGTCGTGTGCTCTCGTGGCTCTCCCATAGCAAAGTAATAACTGCTGATAAGTGACTAGTTAAAGTTAAAAATCTAGCAGGGATCAAAGTATCGGCACCTCTCATGCCGAATTATTAATATTTTCCACCAATTTCAGAACCAGTCGAGCATTAACTTCAAAACGTGCACAAAAGTCGCGTTTCGATTATGCCTCAGCTGTTCACTTCACTCATTTGTTATTTAAGCAGTATTTTACTCTTTTTAACATAATAGCGATGTAGCTTGTGTAAAAGAGATCGAATCATTTTAATGTTGAATATAGGTAATAACTGGAATGATTTGTTGCGGAAGACCCTGGTTGGTTGCCAAGTGAACTGACATTGTCAAATCGTTTTTAAACTTTTCTGCGCTTTCGTAATTCCGCTTTAAAAACGCTGGACATCGGTACACCGACCTGATCTTGAAAAGTTGAAACTTTATTACTTTTCTGTAGTTTAAATATTTGATGACCGAAGGCTCTTAAGAAGACTCTTAGAAAAAAAAATATTTTCTGGCTGAGATGATGTCTTGGATCATTATGTTAGCTATCAAATATATCGGAAATTCATTTTGATTTAATAGCTACTACGACCTCGTGTTTACGCTACGCTAAATGCTACCAACATGCATATTATTTGATCATCGAGTATAGTTTTGACAAAATTATTTGTACGAACTTCTGAACGCGGGCATCAGATTGCCGGGCGGTGTTGATGTTGTCAGTGTCATTTTTACACAAATAAAATAAATAAATTGAAAAAGTTGCATTTTTTGATAAATAACTGTTGGTTTCGGTTAAATTTTCAAGATATTATAAATGAAGCTGTTAAAACCCAGTTGGGTCAATCACGATGGTAATTATACGTGATGTTTGTGTTATGCTAGAGTACCTAAGCGTTCGTGAGGAACTGCTGGTAAATGTGTGCATTTTTCCAGATAAACCTATATTTTCCGTTGATATACATCCTACGGGGAAGAGATTTGCTACCGGAGGCCAAGGTGGAGACTCCGGCCGAGTCGTGGTCTGGAACTTAAACCCCGTTTTGTTTGAGGCAGTAGAGGTGGACCCAAACATTCCCAAAATGCTTTGTCAAATGGATAACCACTTAGGTTAGTTACTTGACGCCATGTATCAATCCTTTACTACATTTTACCCATGAAAAACAATGTGATAACTGATAATATTTACTTTTAATTTGCTGTGTTCTTTTGTCTGTCTGTATCATTACACTATACTACTATAATATCTCTTTGCGTCTGAATAGCTGACAATAATGACTTCTACCTACCACTATTACCTTTTAGCATGTGTAAACTGTGTCCGATGGAGCAATGGTGGCAAGTATTTGGCTTCTGGTGGTGATGACAGACTGGTGATGGTGTGGGGCCTCAGCGTGGCAGCCATTGGTACTCCCGGCAAGCACAAGGCTGAGACTTGGAGATGTTTGGCTACATTGAGAGGTCATGCAGGTGAGTATGTTTGTAATGAACTATTTTTTCATTATAATGCTCCTAATGCAGTTTATTTTAGTCTACTCTGAATTAAAAACAAAATTATTCTAGTTTTAGTTATGAATGAAATATCTAATATCTGAACCAGTTGACTGTTTTTGTTTTGAAATTGAACAAGGTGTGACCAACAATGAGATGAAAGTGAATAATATTTCGAACTCAAAATAATACAGCAAAATCATTGAGTCTAAAACTACTTTGTCAACAGGTGATGTGTTGGACCTAGCATGGTCACCGCTAGATAAGTGGCTAGCAAGCTGCAGTGTGGACAACACAATAATTATCTGGAATGCAGAGAAGTTTCCAGAAATGGTGTGCGTCTTAAACGGACACACGGGACTTGTGAAAGGTGTTGCTTGGGACCCTGTGAGTAGACTTTTTAGCTTGAAAAGCTGTTTAATGAGTATTGGAATATTTACAAATAAAAAATGCGAGAAAAAAATACCTTAAGCAACAAAAATAAAAAAAATCCTAGGTATGCCAGCTACTTCGTTCACATGGACTTAGTCCAGTGTGTTTTCTAAATATATTTTGAAACAAATTGATGAACAATGTAAATTTCCAAATAATTTTGGGCGCTCCAGGCAAATAACTTATGTATTTATCAACCTATTGAAATGAAACAAACACAAAATTTTAATTGCTGACCACAATACGTAAGAGGAAAACCGCGGTTCTGCGCGTACAACTAGCTATTGTTGAGTTCATTGGGCAAAACCGCAACCACAAACAGAAAAAAAAGTCGGCTTTGTTTGTAGACCACTCAACATCATTATTTAAAAATGAATATTCAAATTCCAGATGACACTTCCTGTGAGTTTATTTTACGTAAACATGTGTATTACTTACTGACAGAAATAATTTTAAAGCTCCCAGAAATTATTGACGACCTCCGTGGTCGAGTGGCGTACGCACCGGTTTCAAGGTGTCGCTAGCTCTGAGGTCCCGGGTTCGATCCCCGGTCGGGTCAATGTAAAAATTCACATTTCTACATTGTCTCGGGTCTGGGTGTTTGTGGTACCTTCGTTGTATCTGAATTCCATAACACAAGTGCTTCAGCAACTTACTTTGGGTTCAGAACAATGTATGTGATGTTGTCCGCATTTATTTATTTTATTTTTATTAACATTTAAAATTATAAAAAAATAGTGTTTTATAATGGGTACTGGTTTTTTATTCCAGGTGGGAAAATATCTAGCATCTCAATCTGATGACAAGTCTCTGAGGGTATGGAAAACCGCAGACTGGGCACAGGAAGTTATTATCACTGAACCATTTGAGGAGTGTGGAGGTATTGTACTGCTTATTATATAATTATATACTTTAATAAAACACTATAGTATTGCAGAATCAAAATTTTACTATTTATAAAGTTTCACACTTCATTTAATTCATGGCCTGTAGATGAATCATCGAAAACATATTTTTTCCTTTTTCGTATTATTATCCTTTATGGCATCTCCAATCGTCGGTCTTTTACATATATTTGCTTTATTTGTTTCTATTATATTATACTGAAGATAATTAAACTTTATACTTCTGTCTCATCATATCATCCTCCCTGTCCAGGCACGACTCACGTGTTGCGCCTGTCGTGGTCCCCTGACGGGCAGTACGTGCTGTCGGCCCACGCTATGAACGGCGGCGGCCCCACCGCGCAGGTCGTGGAGCGGGACGGATGGCGCTGCGACAAGGACTTCGTGGGACACAGGAAGGCTGTCACCTGCGCTGTGAGTACCAATATGTGGAATGATGACTATATAAGAATTTAAAAAAAACCCTTTTGAACAAAAAGAAAAATTGAAAGCCTAATTTTGACAAACCTGTTGACATGACACACCCAGAATCAAAATTGATTATAGCGATAGTTCTCAAACTAAAATCCATCATTCCAATAAGCCAAGAATATGTAGGAAACTTTACATTGACATATTAAAAATTCTTATAACACTATGTTTAAAGGACTTTGTAATAAAATAATAGTATTCAACAAAAAAGTTTCCTGAGAAGATGTAGTGGTTTAAGATCTTGTGTGGCTTCACTTACCAGTGTGCTTTTTAGTAGCAAGTGATGGTGTATACATATGTGGTGGTGGTCCCCCCCTACCTACCACACTAATCTTAACTAATTTTAATCTTCCTTACTGTTTTACTGTGATAAAATGCAAAATATGTATTTAATATTTTTGAAAACCTGTCTGGCAGACTAAACATATTTATATTATAAGATCAAATATCCTATTGTCTAGAAACGAAATGTTATTACCGTTCTATTCCCAAAGATGTATGTGTATTCCAGCGCTTCAACAACAACATATTCGTGAAGGAGGGCAGGAAGTACTGCTGCGCGGCGGTGGGGTCCCGCGACCGCGCGCTCAGCATCTGGCTGACGTCGCTGAAGCGGCCGCTCGTGGTCGTGCACGACCTGTTCAGCGACAGCCTGCTCGACCTGTCCTGGAGCTCCGACGGTATGTACAGCTCCCATCATCATACTCACCTAATAATATTAAGAGTGTGCACGTGAAAGTTTGTATGTATGGGTCTATGGATGTTTGGATGTTTGTTACTCTGTCACGCGAAAATCACTGAACGGTTTTAGTCGAAACTTGCTATACAGATATTTAAAACCGGGATTAATTTATGAGGATCGTTCTTGATTTGTAGCGAGCGGGCCAGCTGGCGACACCTTTTATAACTAATCTGCCCCAGCCAATGTAGTATAGGTTTAAAATTGAAATATATTTTTTGATACAAAATCTTTACAATTTATCTTTTGAAGTAATATTCGGATATATAGCGTTTTATTGTGTTAATGGCATGTTTTGTTCCTTCAGGTTTGAACCTCTTGGCTTGTAGCTCAGATGGCACTGTGGCTTGTATACAGTTTACCAATAAGGAGATCGGAACACCACTTACATTGGATGAAAAGGTAAGCTCTTGTAACAGTCAGCAAAGAGATTATAATGTTATGATTAAATATACATATACATATTTGCTATAATTTTAAATCTTATTATGACAGTTTTTCATAAATTTTAAGCAATCTCCATGACTTATGAAGAAGAGTTGACTCCTAAATTAGATTATGGCTATAGTTTTTTTATGATACTTACTTTTCGTTCTGAATTCCATTTTCCGTACCTATATAACCGCGTAAGGATTTATGATTTTTTTTTACTTTAAGTTGATTATATTTGACTTATCAACTAAATGCTCCCATCTTTTTCCGCTTTTAGAATTCTTTTTACGAAAAAATCTACGGCAAATGTTTGGCCAATGAGTCTGGCGGGGATTTGTCCGCCAACTTGTTGGTGGAGTGTCCTGAGATACTGCTGGCTAGGGAGAAGCAGGAGGCCAAGAAGGAAGCCGCCAAAGAGGAGACCACGCCCAAGAGTGAGAAGTCACAGGTGAGCGAGACATAAGTTGAAAAGAAAGACTCTTCAAATATTGAAATAAAACGTTTTGTCGTTTTTAAGTTGTTTTTTGTAATTTCTCGACAATGTATAGTGATAGAAATAGTATGACTACAAGCTTTGATTACGCCGTTAAATGTACTCAATACTAAATCGTTTATTGCACTCCATAATTCAATCCATAATTGGCTTATAAATAATGAATAACAAGAACCAGATAAGAAAATGAATGTTATAAGTTTTCTGTATTAAATAAAACATAAAAATATACAGTTTGGAATCGTTCATAATGACACACTGATGACTTCCTAACTTGCATTCCGTCTAGTCTGAAATTCAAGTTTATTTTCAGTCCAAGATCTTATTAAGTCCATCGCCGGCGTCGTGCGGTACGTCGTCCACTCCGCTGCGGCCCATGGACCGGCAGATCGAGACCCGCACGTCGGACGGCAAGCGACGCATCACGCCCGTCTTCATACCGCTCACACACGCAGACGCCAAGTTAGTACAAGATGGACTGTTACACGTTAAAAATGTTATTATACATTGCCTTGTAGAATCTAGAAAGGTGGCGGGGAATGGTTTTTGTTAAAAGACAACCAAAGTTTCGAGAAGAAATCCAAGCGGACAAAAGCCGGTCAGAGTCGCGCTGAACACGCGCGAGCGATCACGTGGCTCTGAGTCCGATAGTTGGAGATGCCCGAGGTATTTTTAGTCGGTGGGAGTCCGAGATTTGCCCTCGGCGTGTGTTGAAGTCATAATCCCGGCAAAAAAAAATAGCAATATACTATGTAGAGCGGCATCTCGCCTCAACACCCTCAATACTTGTGGCGCCCTCTGTTGTCAGGTCGAATTGCAGCCTCGTCACCTCGTGATGAAAAATCTGGTTGGGTCTGAAATAAGGCTTATGCTGGATTTGTCAAACCGTTTATGATGATATAAAAATTCGAATCGGTAGTATCTAAATTTGACATCCATTAGATATTAATATCTTTTTTCCAGTGAGTCCCTTGGCTCACAGCCGGGTGGCACAGAGAACTGCTTCAGCACATCGTCTCAGAGCAAGTCGCGCATCAAGGTGGAAGTGAGAGATGACATCGTCATACATCCCAATGTCAGTAACCATGCCACGTCTACGCAACAAAACAACTCCAGAACCAGTGACAAGTATGTATGGCATATATGTGTGGAATATAAACATTTGAGATTAAGCCAGTCTATTAGGCTACGTTTAATTTTTTTTGTGTTATTAAAAGAAAACGTCTTCTGCAATAAGGAATTCAATACTTGTGTCTTGGGGGTTTGACAAACATAATACAATTCACTTGCATAAAGATACTTAGAACAAGCATTCATGGATCGATCCTACGATCCCCTCGTAGGAACATTGAACCCGCGGCATGTCGCGCACAGTGGATTTGGCATGATGACTTCAACCACTCAGCTATCCGTGCAGTCAAAATTAGTCTTTAGTAGTGTGTGTATAATGTTATTTCTGTGTGGGCAGTTCAGTCCGCAGCGGGCTGGACTCGCGGCTGCGCAAGCACGGCGCGGGCGCGCTGCCCGGGCCGCGCGCCGCCGAGCTGGGGGGCGGGCGCGCGCCCGGCCCCGCCCCCGGCCCCGCCCCGCCGGCCCCGCCCCGCCGCACACGCTGCCCGCGCCCGCGCTCGGCACCGCCGGGCCCGTCGTCAGGGCCGCCGGACTGCTGCGGCTACAGGTCTGACATACGTCTTTTATGTAATTACAAATTAATTAACATTTAGTGTATAATCCTCGCAAATTGCTAAATTGCAGGAACTTTGTCACATTAAAGGACAAATTACGTCATAGTGACGTAAAAAAGCAGTATTGAAAAAAGCGAGCAATAGAATTAGATTGTCAATAAACGGCACTAAAATGGCGGCCAGGCGCATTAGCAATTTGCGGGGATAATAACAGCTTTTAGAGAATGTAACAACTGATGAAGTCGTGAAGACCCTGCACAAGCAATAAATACCATTTCATTTCATCAAAAAAACCTTAAATATTTTAATGTTAATTCTCTTAAATCAAACGAAATTCAAAAGATGAAATATGAAAACAACTGAAAACCAACATGTTTGATCGTCTCGTCACATCATAATAATGATAGATCAATATTAAATCTCCTCTTATATTGCAGGTGGTAAACAAAGCATTCAACACACAGTACGGGACGCTCGCGCGCCTACAACTGTTACCAAACAACTCTGCCTCTACTGATCCTGTTTGGGAGACTTATTTAGGTAAGAACTATTGACCTGCGTGGTCGAGTGGTGTACGCACCGGTTTCAATGTGTCGGACCCTGAGGTCCCGGATTCGATTCCTGGTCGAGTCAATATAAAAATTCATATTTCTACATTGTCTCGAGTCTGGGTGTTTTGATACCTTCGTTGTATTTGAATTCCATAACACAAGTGCTTTAGCAACTTACTTTGGGTTCAGAACAATGTATGTGATGTTGTCCGCATTTATATTATTATAACATTACTATTATGTATTTTTATTACTTTGACATAAGTATGTAAATCGGGTGATATAGATTATTTGTTGACAAAAAATGATGGGTTTTTCGTAGCACGAGACATTTGTAGCAGATTGGATATAAAGCAAAAGATGATGTGTAGGAATTTATTTATAGTTTATTTTCTACAAAACGGCACTGAGTATACTTCGAAGAAGACATAACATCGAAGGCGCCGGAACTGGGTATTCTTAGCAGTGGCGAAGGGTGAATTTTCTTAGAAGGGAAGCCGGACCAACAAAAAACCTTGCCTTGCTTGTGATGCGTGAATTCCAGTTATTATGGGTTGTATCTTATATCTTGTACGATGAATTTTCTTTAGCATTCCTATTATGAACTACATGCGTATTAGCAAAAAATGATTCTATCCTATGATTTCCGAAATCATACAATGATAAACAACTACGGATATGTTTTTCGGTCTGAATCATTAAATCCCGTGTGGCTCCATAAGCTATTAGAATCTGAGAATAACAAGCAAGGAAAACAAAACATTTTATTTAATTTACATCCCCGTGAGCTAAGGATACTTGTTGTAAAAAGACCTATTAAAATGTTTGAAAAACCCATCGCCTCGTTTATAATAAAATAATCATGTCAGGGCGAGCACGGTCTAAATGAATTACATGTTTTTTATTTTCAAAACTCAACTTTGAAAAGGAAGTTTCCTCAGTCAACAAATAATCTGTCAGACAGCATTCTACGTTCACTAATGCCGCCATGCTATCGAAATTACTCTATTATAACAAATTACTACTTAAATAACAACTGCTTCTATTAAAACTACAAACTAAAACAACTTACCTAAATACCTAAGCGTGAAATAGACGACTTCCAAACAATACCACTAAACTGCATTACACTGCACTAACACGACACAAAACTATCACCAATTCACTCTAGTTTACACTACTTTACACAAATAAATAAATTTCAACAATAATACATGAACAATTCTAAATTATGATACTAATATATCGAATGAAATGCAAATGGTTTGGTGAAAAAAATATAAAGTTTGACAGATAAATGACCGCGAACCAAAAGTGAAATGAAACTATCATTCTATCTCGTTCTGGCGAACGGCGGACAGCGGACGGCGACAGAAGTTCGGTATCATTCTATCTCGTTCTGGCGTATCTCTCCGTCCCTATAACTCGAAAAATTGCGGCTTCCCTAGCTCCTAAGATTTGCTCGGTTTGTGACGTCAAGGTCACGATCGCTGCAATAGAAACTACGTACTGGATTCCTGTTTCGCCTTACGAGTTACCTTAGTCCTTACTAACGACGACCAATTGTGCGTGAGCGGGATTTATTGCGCGGTGTAAAATAGTAGGCGGATATTTCTTATAGTTATTTTTAAAAGCAATTGTTATTATGTTTATATATTATTATATTTATATATTATTATATATTATATATTTTATTGTTATTAATTTTTTTAAATGATAATGAAAAATAATAGACACTAGTATTTGCTATATTTCGAAAGGGAAGCCGGTAGGAATCGAGTTGTATGGAGCCTTCGCCACTGATTCTTAGTAAATAATTCCTAGCTAATTACATATTTCAGTGTGTTATTACATAAAAGTGATTAGACCAATGCCAATGGTATATTACAAGTGCGCCCCCCGCAGGCTCCCCGGTGTCGTGCCTGGCGTGCGACGCGCGCTGGGCGTGCGCGGCGTGCGCCGACAGCACGCTGCACGTGTGGCGCCTCGCGCGCGCCGGCGCCACGCGCGCGCTGCCGCCCATCGGTACGGAACACCACACCACTCACACAACACTCACTCATCATATCGTAATAGGCAATTGGTGCATCAGGTTTTATGCAGTACTTACTGAATTACTTTGATACTTGATTTAAACATCAGTATTTTGATTCTAGATTATCCTTTAATAGTCCCTACTATCTACTATCAAAATTTTTCAGTTCTTAAAAACCTTAAAGCACTTTAGAAACTGTTAATTACTAATCTAATGCCCCTAAATTAGCAGCATGAAAATGTATTTGCTATGATAAAAAAAACTAAGTTTAAAGAAAAACTTATACAATACAATAAGTTCATAGATAATGTATATACATATATATGCTTTAAAAGTCAGAATCGCGGGTAACCAAACGTTTCGTAAACAAACTGAATTTAATTACATACTTACATTGACTTTTATACGAAGAAATCATGTCAACGCGGTAAACTTGCGAAAGCAAATAACTAGGATGTCAGTTATAAAAGGGACAACAAAATACACTTCAAGAAACCCACAAATATCATGAAACTTTATCGTCTACAAACACAGTATCCTTGCAGCGTTAATGTCGCAAGCCGCCAAGCTGACTCTGTCAGGCGACACGCTGGCGGTGGTCACGACGTCCGCCGAGCTGGCGATGTGGGAGCTGGCCTCTGCCGCCTGCGTCATCCGCCCGCTCTGCTTCAGGGCGCTGCTCACTCCCGGCGGTGAGTCCAAATCAAAATCAAAACTCATTTATTCAAATTAGGCTATTAAGTAGCACATTTTGAACGTCAGAACAGCAGATTACATTGGACAGCACCCAGTTTTGCCCACCCTTCACCGCTTCCTAAGTGCTTTTGCTACGAAAGTGAAAACGACGAAACTCTCCAGCAGCACGCTGTCTTTCCGTTTACAATATTATTATAAAAAAATATAACAAAATAAGTGTGTAGGTGCCGTGTCAAACAAACAAATATTTGAGGTCGCGGTACCTAAGAGACTATGAACTTAAACTGTGAGCTAAACGGCCAAGGTCAGCAGACCGACCAGCCACCGAGTATCACTCGAAGTACCACCACCATTCCGCTCGCTGGGAGTCTCCCATTTAACATTCTGCTCACTTATGGTATGTGTACCACGGCAAATACCAGTACCACTTCATTCGAATGGAGGTACTCACACTTAATATTCTGCTCACCCACGGTGGAGATTACCTCTTGAAATACCACTACCACTTCGCACGTGGAATTAATCACAATTAATATTCAGGATGTAATTGAAAATATATTGTAATCAGTACTTCTATTTGTTATAATTGGGTATTTATTTGATATTTATCTTGATGATATTAAATAACATTTGGGTATATGTGCGTACAAGTTTAGCTGTGGGATTCAAGATTTTTGCTATTTCAGTTAGTATTTTCCTTAACTGTCAATTTTTTGGTGTAATCTTACGTTGTTTCTTCTATTTACAGTAACGGTAACAAATTGCTCGTTAATGGACGACGGCAACCCGATGATCGCACTCAGTAACGGCAAGAGCTATATCTACAGTAAACAACTATGTGTCTGGTAAGTAAAAATTATGATACAGTTTATTTAACTTAGTATCGACCTATTAGATTTGATAAATCAATCAAGCCATTGAAAAATGATATAAACGATCTTTTGTACACACAAAAATTTTAGATTTAAATTCAAATAAAAAATAAATTCCGTAAACGGAAAATCTAAATTCTAATTTTTGAAAAATGCCGTTACGTTAAGCGTATCTTATGGAAGGCAGTAATTACAAATCGATATATCGATACATAATTGGTATATGAATGACGGAAGGACGGACGTTATGAGTGGTTAATACAATTTGTCGTATATTTTTTTGAGAGCCATCTTTATGTTTATAGTATTAGGTTGTTTAAGTTAGTGTTGTCGTGTGTAGGGTGGTGTGGTCAGACGCGAGCGACCCGCTGTGGCGCAGCAGCGGCGGCGCCGCGCACCCGCCGCGCGCGCGACACGCGCGACACGCGCGACACGCGCCGCTCGCCAGGCCCGCGCCAGGGAACAACAGGTCACACGCACCTATACCGCATAACATATACCTACTACTCACTCATTTCCCTACATTAAACAGAGCATTAAGGACTATTTTCATTCATAAAAAAACCGTCGTTTATTGAAAAAAAAAACCTTGCATTTACTAAATCTGTTCATTGTAAAATGCCTGTATTTTACGATACCTATGAACTTTCAGTGTATCTGTGACCTGAAAATTCAAAGATCTTGCAAAATTGTTAAGATATTTTTTGCTTATTTTTAATGAATAAGATATATTTGAAATAATATGTAACCAAAAACAAATCTAGAATGTAACTTCAATCGTACTCCAAAAGCGACCGCTCGTATCTTAACACCGACTAACAGTATTTGTCCGCACAGCAGCTACAGTTCAGGCGCGGCCCGCAGCTGGCTGGAGGCTCAGGTCGCCTCGTGTCTGCATCTGAAGCTCGCTAAGGACTACCGACACTGGATCACCACGCTGTTCTCACATCTCGTCAACCACGGTAACATACTACCATCTACTTAGATAATTATTTATTTGTTATCGAAAAGTTAAAATACTGCAATTTTCGCACTAAAGAAATACCTAAGGGTGGGACTATGGAAAAGCAAAGAAAACTTTTCAGTCAAATACAGGAAACCCAGACTCAGAACAAGCAATCGTGGATCACTCAGATGCTTGTCCTAGGCGAGAATTGACATCGACCACATCGACTTCGACTCGACCAGTCTAGGCGACTGGTCGATATAGGCATTGGGTCGAATTTGGATTGGTAAATTTATTAATATATTAATATAAATAAATATTATTCTAGCCTCCCATCCCATCTACTACTGTACACTATACTTTTAACTTCATATCTATGTAATAAGTACCCACCATTTCTGTTATAGGTAACGAGGAGCAACTCCGGTCGATACTAGACGACATGCTCGGCCCCAGTCACTGCACCTCAACACCCAAGATATGGCAGTCAACAATTCTGGTAAGTTCTGTAATATCTCTTTTCAATCTTGATATGTATACATTTTCGTCACGTTATTTGCCCGTGATGGGCACCCAAAATACTTACCGATTTGAATCAAATTTGCATCTTTGATCTTTAAAGATTTGATAGCTTACATCTTAAATGACGATTTCTTTTAAGCGCTTTCAAAGAAAGGATGGTCTCAGTTCGATTGTTTGTATGTATGTTGTAACGGTGAGGGCCGCACAGGTAGGCTGTGCGGACCGTTAACCAATTAGGGAGAAAGAAAACCAGAGGTAGATCTCCAAAAAGGTCTTTAATGGTACTAGGTCCGGCTAGGTCGCGGGTTTGTGGCACAGGTAATTAAGTCCTCGCTTTTATATGAGTGAGGGGGTACCGTCCCTGGGGGGTCCACGTAGGGTGCCCGGTGAGCTGGCTGAAGCTGCACGGAAGCTGGCTGAGCGGCACGGAAGCTGGCTGAAGATGGCTGAGCGGCCCGGTGAGCGGGCTGAGGCTGGCTGAGCGGCACGGTAGCTGGCTGAAGCTGCCCAGAAGCTGGGGTCGCTGTCGTGACAACGGCCGCGGCCACCAGTAGATGCTTAGCTGCCGGCTGGAGAGCGGGACCCGCAGAAGGTAGTGGGACGGCGGTAACCCGTAGGGCGACCCCTGGAAGCGTGCATAGAGGTGCGTGGGTTAGCGGTGCCGAAGATGTTGGCCCGCATGCGATGTGGATGCTCCCCTAGTGGTCCCCAGGGCAGCACAGAGGCAGGGAAAGGGAAAGCTCACACATCGCAGCGGTTTACAAGGCAGATGGGTGCAATGACACGTGCTCAAGGCTGATGCAATAAAGTGCTTACACTATCCAGAGCTCATTTTAGCCTTTAAAGGGGTGGCAGGAGTCTAGTAACAGCTGAAGGCACACTATTGAGAACAAGGCAATGCAGCCCGCATGCATGGGATAACCTAAGACCGCGTGGTCGGCCAAGGCAAGCGAAACAGAACAAGCAGAATGGGATTAAATATGTGAAAATTAATATGAAGTAGGTTATCCCGTACACGGCACACACTTAGTTTAGCAATAAACATAGAAACTCACCCAAGATTGGGGTATAATTACATCTTAGGAGTCGTGGCAGCAGCCGCCAGTTATGGCGATCGAGAGGGAATGTGACGTAGCCTCTCACATCTTGACGTTTAGGCACTAGGGTGGACCACTGTCGCCGCGTCCATGGACAATTAGTAAGTTGGCCATAGACGCGACGTTACAATCTTTACTGGCACAGGTACTTAGGTTGTCGCTTGGCTGCATCGCAGCGGTATTATTTAAATTCAACTATAATCTAATATAATAATTTAATTTAATGAACATAATATAATCTAACACTATAATTTATTAATAATTAATTAAAGATTATAATTAATGTTTAACTAAGAATCAATACTATAATTAATTAATTAATCTCAATAATTGTTCTTATTGGTTATCCTTATAACTGATACTGTAATTATCAAAATATTTCATTAATTCTGTAAGTCTGTGTTGTAACACTCAACTGTGTAATTGGTTATAATCTAATCAGTTCCAATTGTTAACTACCACTCATCGGTTCTTGTTGTATAAAATGGGAACTCACCCAATCAATTTTATTCACCTAAGAAAAGCTGAACTTGCCTATGAAGTACTTATCAGAGGTGGAGAATCTGGCACTTGTATAGAACTTAGAAAAAAAATGAATTAATTAATAGACTTTTAACTATTTCACTTTAAATAATAACTTAAAACTTAATAAGGTTACATGTTTCAAACTAATTAACTGTAAAGAATAACTTCAACACTTACCTTAAGAAAAATGTAAACATGCTTAACTTAATTATTTAACTATAAAAAATAACTCAAACTGACTTCACCCTAAATATTTTAAACTACCTACCTCAACTAAATACTTGAATTGACAGAACTAAAACTACATTGATAATAGCTAAACATACACAATAAAAAATCTAATTCTACTATACCCACCCACTACTACTACACATAGCTACTCCTCTTATTTACACCTATTGGTCTACTCCAATAGTTTATATGATGATGGCCTACCCCATACATTGTATTACTGCATATTAAATATATACTTTGGACAAAGGCCCCACGTTGGGCGCCACTGTAACGGTGAGGGCCGCACAGGTAGGCTGTGCGGACCGTTAACCAATTAGGGAGAAAGAAAACCAGAGGTAGATCTCCAAAAAGGTCTTTAATGGTACTAGGTCCGGCTAGGTCGCGGGTTTGTGGCACAGGTAATTAAGTCCTCGCTTTTATATGAGTGAGGGGGTACCGTCCCTGGGGGGTCCACGTAGGGTGCCCGGTGAGCTGGCTGAAGCTGCACGGAAGCTGGCTGAGCGGCACGGAAGCTGGCTGAAGATGGCTGAGCGGCCCGGTGAGCGGGCTGAGGCTGGCTGAGCGGCACGGTAGCTGGCTGAAGCTGCCCAGAAGCTGGGGTCGCTGTCGTGACAACGGCCGCGGCCACCAGTAGATGCTTAGCTGCCGGCTAGAGAGCGGGACCCGCAGAAGGTAGTGGGACGGCGGTAACCCGTAGGGCGACCCCTGGAAGCGTGCATAGAGGTGCGTGGGTTAGCGGTGCCGAAGATGTTGGCCCGCATGCGATGTGGATGCTCCCCTAGTGGTCCCCAGGGCAGCACAGAGGCAGGGAAAGGGAAAGCTCACACATCGCAGCGGTTTACAAGGCAGATGGGTGCAATGACACGTGCTCAAGGCTGATGCAATAAAGTGCTTACACTATCCAGAGCTCATTTTAGCCTTTAAAGGGGTGGCAGGAGTCTAGTAACAGCTGAAGGCACACTATTGAGAACAAGGCAATGCAGCCCGCATGCATGGGATAACCTAAGACCGCGTGGTCGGCCAAGGCAAGCGAAACAGAACAAGCAGAATGGGATTAAATATGTGAAAATTAATATGAAGTAGGTTATCCCGTACACGGCACACACTTAGTTTAGCAATAAACATAGAAACTCACCCAAGATTGGGGTATAATTACATCTTAGGAGTCGTGGCAGCAGCCGCCAGTTATGGCGATCGAGAGGGAATGTGACGTAGCCTCTCACATCTTGACGTTTAGGCACTAGGGTGGACCACTGTCGCCGCGTCCATGGACAATTAGTAAGTTGGCCATAGACGCGACGTTACAATGTTTGTCCGCGATTATTTCGCTTTTGGCTGAACCATTTTGGATGCGATTGTCAGAAGAGTATTTGTTGTTTGTATTTTTATCATAAATCGGAACAAAGCTTTGCACGTCATTGAGTGTTCATGTACATGTTTATCATCAAATTTTCATTATATTTCAGGGTATCAGAAAACACGATTTATTAGAAGAGATGCTTTCCCTCCTAGTTCGGCAGCTGCGCTGGCAGCGATTGTACGCGGAGTACTCCGACCAGCTCAATGACATCAAGAACAGTGGCGCCGTCGTCAACGGTCACTGATACACAGACACAGTGCGAAAATATGCGCTTATATAACATACATTGAAACTGGAACTAGTGATTAATGTTTCCTAGTAAATACGGTGACCAAAATCGTGTTTTTAGTTTCGTATATAGCTTAAATAAGGTTGAATATGTAAAAAAAAATGTATATGTAAAAGTTATGAATTGTATGACCTTATTCTATTTGTGGTTGATTGTAAAATTGTCTTCGTATTAATTCATGAGTTGTGATTTTGTAATTGTGTTTGGATGAACTGCAAACAATTTTTTTTTGTTGTCGAGTTGTATTTCAGAATGAGAAATCGGTCGTGCTTACTCACATTTGACTCGCCTGATGGTCTAGTGGTCCAGAGGTCATGGGTTTGATTCCCACTCAGGATATGTGTTTGCGTGATGAGCCTGATCATTTATAAGATGTATTTATTTATGTAAGTATGTTTATCGTTTGTCTAGAACTCATAATGCAAGCTTTGCTTATATTGAGACTAGATTTGAATAAAAAATATTACTATAAAGTCGTCAAAAGTGATAAAAATTTTAGCATGCAAGCAAGTATTGATAAAAAATATTGTTTACAGTAGATCTCGAACACTCGTTGTGAATATTATTACTTTAAAGCAATAAATGTGTTTTGTGTATTAGATTTGTGAACAATTCCGCCTCACTCAGTCTTGTATGTCAAGTTTAGTTTTTATGTTTACTACCATTATTTATTAATATAAAAATTATTTAGTTTAGGCAGTAACATAAGTCCCTAATTTTACCCCAGCATAAAGTAATTAAACTGCGAATTCTTTTTACTTTTACATTATTTTATTTTGAAACAAAAACTGTTGATTTGAATTGCATACACTGAAGGATCAAAAATAATTGTTGTGAATGATCATCGTATTAACTTGTTTGGTCTAGTCAAATTGGTTCACTGTCTAAAGTATTACATAATTTAGTGATTAATTATAATTAATATTTTAGCAATTATAACCGTAACCAAATTTAGTGATCACAGACTAATTGACTTATATCTTCCTTTTTTATCTAGCCCCCTGTGTCCCACTGCTGGGCAAAGGCCTCCCCCCAATTCTTCCAAGATTCTCTATTCTGGGCCTCATGGATATACATATATCTTCCTTACAATATTGAAAATGAATAATAGTTTGTGACATCTATGCATCATCCTTGAAAGTAATCAAATCTTTTAGGCTTTGAAAAATGTGACGGTAATTAGCGGCTGAATTTATTTAAATACCTTTGTAATTTTTCAATATTTTCTTTTGGAATGGGTTCATGTATATTATTGTAGATAATAATATTCTAATTCAATACAAGAAATGAAATAATGTGCTATGTAAAAACAATTTAGGAATTATGAAATTAAAGACGACTTATTTCTATGAAATAATTCGAATGTGTTGTAAATCAGATAATATATGTGAAGAATATATATTCTCATGTTTAATAGTAGTATAAGTTTTGTAAATAACGGCTTGCTACTGCCAATTTGTAATATTATATAATGAATTAATCAAGTTATTGTAAAAACAACAAATAGATTCTTGTGTAATTGACGATATAGATACAAGTTCCATTTTTATTTGTTTGTCTTATCAGTGTGAATTTTTACTTTTACATAATGATGTACTGCAACGGTAAACCTATTTGGTATGTTTTTATAGG
Organism: Trichoplusia ni; assembly: GCF_003590095.1. Lineage (NCBI taxonomy): Eukaryota > Metazoa > Arthropoda > Insecta > Lepidoptera > Noctuidae > Trichoplusia > Trichoplusia ni. Next base: position 372,687 of record NC_039480.1, on the reverse strand, counting down.
AAAAAAGATTTAAGTTGTTTTTTAACCCAACATGTATCTTTATTTAAAAAATACTAGATTGTCATTTGTGTCTATAATCGTCATAGTATGGTGCCAATTACATAGTTATGTATATTAGCCGACAGAACTGCACAGCAAGACTGTTTTGTAGAGTTTTAGCAATAAACATGTATTTCCTGTATATTTTTGTCTTATTTTAGGTATTGGTAATTGGTAATTGTAAGGAAAAAGCAAAGTATTTTATATCACAATAATTTATTTTTTACAAATGAGTTATTGATCACAACAGCTTTCAAAGGGTAATGGATCTTCGAGTTTAGATGAACAAAACATTGTTAAAATGATTTCAACATGGAAAAGAAGTATACAGTGTATGAAAATATTTTCAATATGTAGGATGAATTAACTACACTCGACGACGATTCATCTAAGCATTACAAAAAATTAAGTCGCAAGATTTGAGCTCATGACATTCATAAACAATTTACCTACCTAAGCAACATCCCGATAACGGTCACATTCTGTGATAAAATTTGACATGACAACAATTGCACCGATATGGAAACGTTCCTTCTACTACAAAATTTTGGTCCCAACACTCGAACATATCGGTTATATATCTATACCGCTCCGGTTAACATACAACGTACATCATCTGTTAAACCATTTGAACACTTAGATACTATAATATAAATGTGATCGACACATCAACAATTTAATTATCTAAGTATGCGGCGGCGGCGGCGCCCCGTGGCCTCGCTCGGCGCCGCCGCCGCCCTGTACAGCCGCGCGGCCGGGCTCGTGCCGCATGCCGCAGCGTCATGCAGCACGACGCGGCCTGACGCGGCATGCCGCAGCAGGCCGCAGCCGCGCGGCGCCCGCACCCCGTGCACACTCACCCACAACAACACGCGCTCGCGCTGAGAACTACACAAGTATGCGTAGTAACATCTCTATTCTCAACAATGTTTCGGATGAAACGTCTCTACATAACATTATATATTACAACGTGTTTTCAACAGTGCGAACGCATTCCAAAACTACAATAGTAATAAACTTAACACATTTCACGTACACGACACAGTGCGGGCGCAGCGTTATGTACAACGCGAGCCACTTACACATTCACAAGCGCTTGCCGTGCGCGGGCGCATCATTATGCATTTTGTACCGTCGGTGGAGCCCCGCGATCGTCTGCGAACGCTCGGTCCGCGCGATCGGGGAGGTCCCTCATAAGAAATATACAATAGTCCTCGGACACTAGTCTATATGTACAGCAGGTGCTAGCGGCGCGGCAGGGCGCAGCACAGCAGGCGCTAGCACAGCACGGCGCGGTCGGGCGCGGCCCGCGCGGCCCGCAGCAGGCGACACTCGCACTCCAGCGAGCCGCACTCGCCCGCGTGGCTCACGTGGCCCACGTGGCCCACCGCGTGGTGCGACAGCTTGGCCGGCTTCTCGTAGTCGGGCTGGAACTTCTTGCACAGCGCGAGCACCGACGGCGCGTGGGGGTGGGATTTACGGGACACCTGAGACAAACGATATAAATGTTAAACATTTGTTATCGTACACATTACGACAAGCTAACCACGCCAAGTTAGCTAATGTCGCGACACAGGTACAGGACCCTACTGCGCACTGAGTGCCCCTCACCTTGGGCGTGGAGGGCGCGTCGCGGCAGGGCGGCGAGGCGTCGCGCGCGTGCGCATGCTTCAGCGGCTTGTCGCGCTCCAGCTCCGAGCGCGGGGAGGCCGGACGGAACTCGGATGATTCTGGAATCAACAACAACACTAAACGCTGTAGAATAATTCCGGTCAATTTGTTAAACTAAAGAACATGCAAATAAAACTAAATGATTGATTAAATTATATTTTACTTTTTAGTTATGTGTAAACTGAATGATTTACAACTTAGTGCAAATAAAGATAAAAAAGATCAATTTTAGTAGGTAAACGTCCATGCTACAATCGCCGAGTTTAAAGTTATTCAATGAATGTTAGTAAAACCAAAACAGATGACGGTTAAAAATTATAATTAAATATAAAATAATGGAATGGTTTTCATATCATACATACATCAGCTCACCTTTTTCATCATCATGTGATCCATTGGTTCCATTGCATCCGTTAATGCCATTGTGACCGTTTACGCCAATGATCCCGTTGACGCCGTTTATTCCGTTGACTCCGTTAATTCCATTAACTGCGTTTACTCCGTTGACTCCATTTACTCCGTTAACTCCGTTGACTCCGTTGACTCCGTTAACTCCATTGACTCCGTTGACTCCGTTGACTCCGTTGACGCCGTTAACTCCGTTGCCGAGAGGGCAGGGGTTGTTTGTGTTGGTGTCGTCGCCGGCGTCGTCGTCAGCGTCGGGGTCGCTGGCGAGCTCGGCGACGTCGAAGCCGACGCCTACGATCGCGCGCGGCAGGTCCGCCTCGTCTTTCAACCAGGGGTGCTCCAGGCACTCTTCCACTGTAAGACGACCCCTGGAATAGGCAGACATATTTTGTTATGACAATAGTTTGGTATAGGAGCGCTGGTAAGTATATTTTTGTTTTATATTTGTCTGTGGTCGACTGTAACTATTGCTTTCCATGCCATGGCTCACATACTATTATTTCTTTTTTATTCACCTACTTGTCAAGCACAGACTATATTTGTTTAAGTAATGACGTAATGGCCATACTCACTTAGGATCAACAACTAGCGTCTCCTTGATGAACTGTATAGCGCGCTGCGAGACCCCCCGGAACAGGTCCTTGGGGAAGCTGAGCTGGCACTGCGCTATGTTGAGGTAGGTCTCTTGCTTGGTCTCGCCCGCGAACGGCGAGTAGCCGCTCAGCAGCACGTAGGCCAGCACGCCCACCGACCAGATGTCCGCCGCCAGCGATAGCGGCTCGTATGACAAGATTTCAGGGGCTGAGGAAACAAAAATGCATTAGCATTACTAAACAAAAGGTTTATCAAGATCATAAAAAGCCTAGGCTATAATAGAATATTTCCATATCATAAATGCGAAAGTTCGTATCTATGGATGTTTTTTCCTCTTTCACGCAATTACTCACTGAACGATTTTAGACGAACCTTGGTACATAGATAGTCAGACATCCAGGATTTACACATAGGACAGTTTAATACTTTTTATCCCGATTCCATGTTCCCGTGGCATAATTTTCAATTTGCAGGAGATGGACGCATGGACAACAGCTAGTATATAATAAATACCAACAGCTCCACTCACCAACATAGTCCCTTGTCCCCAGTATCTCCCGGACGTGTGCTCCGGGCTGTATGGCGCGGCTGATGCCGAAGTCGCAGATGAGCAGCTCCTCTCCGCCGGCTGTCAGCAGCAGGTTCTGTGGCTTGAGGTCCAGGTGGGCGACGCGGCGCGCGTGCAGGTGCGCGAGCCCCTCCAACACGTGTCTCAGGGCCCTCCGCGCCGCGCCCTCCGTTAAACGGTCCTCTTCGTCTAGCAAACGCTGAAGTTCCCCGCCCGCGCATAACTCTAGGACGATCGCTACTTCTGAACGGGTTTCGTATACCTGTAAATGGCATTGCGCATTTTTAGCTACGTTGATTTGTTTTATCGTACTTCAAAGGGCTAAAAACTTCTGCAAATTTTCTTCTTTTTAAGCGAAAAGTTATTTTTAAGAGGAGAGAATTAACTGGCTAGTCTTTTGCATTTCCGTACAAGGCACTCAATTACGGTCATTTTTTTTTAAACATGGCATTACTTTTGTTTGTAATCAGTTCATGTAATCGAGTGTATTATTCATTTAGAAGTCTATCCTTTTGGGTACAAGATCTCTTTAACAAGAGTAACAAGTCTCACCTCGTGCAGACTAACGACGCGCGTGCAGTCTGAGCAGAGCGCGAGCACGGCGACCTCGTGCAGGATCTCCCGCGTCGTGTCCGCCGCGCGTCTCCGCTTGCGGATGATCTTGGCCGCGTACTCCTCGCCCGATACTAGGTGGCGAATCTTGCGGACTGAAGCGAATTTTCCCCTGGAAAGAGAATATGCGGATTTAATAAAAATGGTTTACAAAATCTTTTGATGTTCTGTTGGAGGAAATCGACGTTGAAATATTTGTTAAATGAGGTCAAAAAACGGTAGGTATAATTTGGTTTCCACCTATTGCAAATACATAATTAGTTTACATTGCACAAGCAAAGCAATGATCATAAAATCAGACGTAAGGCGTGAACGTTCGCAATAGAAAGTCTTACAGGTTACAATATTGACTGAAAGGCTTAAATCACGTTTGAAGGCAAATGTGATATTACCGTCATTGTAATCGCAGGATTTCATTAGCCTGTCGCCGTGTAAGACGAAGTGGTGCTCGTAAACACATCAGGGCCAGCCATTAGGCGGCATTAGTGGGAATAATTACCAGAGGGAGCGGCGCGCGCGCAACGCTGCGGTCGCACGAGATCGTGATCGTGAATAGGTGATCTATCGAGACGATATATCGTGGATTTATGGGAATCGAACCCCGAAGTATTTTTATGAGCCAGTTGAAGATGCATAGGTCACATAGAACAAAAAGTCGGAGTAAAATTGAATAGCTATTTTTGAAACCTTCGAACGTTTTTGGGTTCTTTTTTCCATCATTTTTTTTCTATTCCCAAAATCCACTTGATATATAGATAGATAAGAGAATTGATAGCACTACAAGTACTAAAGTAAGTAACGGATGTAGCCAGGTTTGGTACGTAGATGTAAATTCGCTCGTAATCGTAACCCATATGTGACAAGTTCCAGCGTATTTATTATTCTGTTAGAGGCAACGTGAACACCACCGACGTGTTAGCCAGACGCAGCGAGAATTACCTTTAACAGTGCTAAGAACATTGAAAACTATTTATGTTCCTGATCAGAATCAGGAACCGTATTCCGAGGCACACCATTAGCATAGCATAATTAGCATAGGTCGTTATTCAGACTTTCTCCTTTAAGCGTAACGAGCCATTACCCAAAACTAGTTACTGGAGCACGCACTAAATTACTTAGAATAGGGCTCATTAGACCGTAGACAATCCTGTTGCGACACGCGAACAAAGCCTTATTTACATACGCACATATTTAATAATATACGTAACAAAGAGTGAGAAGGGCTAGGTGTAAGTGGTCTATGGCTAATTCTTAGAATAACATAAATCTGAAGTTTGATTGCGCGCGTAGTTTGCGTTAATGAGATTTAGTTGCGTGGCGCAGGCGCCACCGGCGCACACAATGCCGCTTAATGCACTTTGTACAAAAGGCTCATATTATAGATATTGCGTGTAAATGATTTTTGTTTAAATATGTACAGATCTCGCGTAGTAACAAATATCACATAATTTGCAATAATATGACCTTATCGAGCTACAACGCAAATACGTCTTTTCCTACTTGGCTTCCTAAGGCTTGGCACCGTTTTTTCTTAATATATGACTTTTCACTTTTCTACGAAAATAGTTTGTTAAATGAATATTAGATCATAACAACTACACATTGTTCGAAGCATTCGGGTCGATAATTTTGAACGCGCGTGAGTAAGTAACAGTTGCAGTTCGGAATATTCTGGTGAATCAAAGCTCATTCAAATTCTACGTATTGTGAATCACGTACTGAATCCTTGTTGCAAGAATTTGCAGTTTAAACATCAAACATAATGCTATTTATTGTACAATTTAGGTTATTTTAATAAGACAGAAGATACCATGTTTTATAAAGTCTGCCTGTCTTATAACGTCTATACCTTTTACTAATACTGAAAAAAAAAAACATTTCGTCTTTACAAAAGAGATAACAAATATTGAAATAACCAAACAATCGTATACTTCACGAGTGATTAACGAAAACACAAAAACCATACAATTTATAAGTAACTAAATTTTCCCACGTAACTGGTTCAATGTCGTTACGTGGGTAACTATTCATTTACTAATTAACTAGAAACATTACAGACAAATACAGATGAATTTAACATGAATTACGAAGCTCGGGTTACGTAAAGTTGTGAAGTTGGAACAATCGGGTTTTGGGGTCAATGTCGGGCACGTGGAGGACGTAGCCGACGTAGTGAGGGCACGGGAGGTCATGAGAGGACATCGGAGGGCAGCAGGGAGGGGCCGACGGGGTTGTTCGAGGGCGTGTACCCACCCCGTGGCCGAGTGACCCCGCGCGGGTCACGGCTGCCGGCGAGACGTAACGCCGGCTATTTTTAAATATTACACAACCGTTATTTGGTTTGTGTTAATTAGATTTGTGTGTGGGGTGTTTTTATTATAATTTATGAGTTAATGTATGATTTTAATTGTGGGAATAGAATAAGTTAAATGCTTAAAGAAATATATCTAACCTCATTAAAACAGTATTATTGGATTTTATTAAAAACATTCATAGCTACTCCAGGCAAATTAATTCACATTAATATTAAGTAACTGACTTCATTTCATTACCATTTATCACATTTATTGCAGAGCTAAATAATATCGAATAAATTTTCCCACAATAGTAAAGTTTTTCTTGTAAATGCTTCGTAAAGTTTTCTCTGGGCGGAACCCGCATCGATCGGTCCCGCCCTAACCCAAATAGATTAAATAGGCCAAGTAAGGGGATCTCCCGTTTTTGCACAGTGCTTGCCGAACTGGTGTGAAATGTAAATTGCTTAATACAAGATAACGTGGGGGAAACCTCTCATTTTCTACTTTGGTACATTGTAGATTTAATTTAATTTTGAATCAGATTATCTATTTAACTTGGTTTAAAACTTGGTTATGTATGATACAGAAAGGAAGGTTTTTGATGGGAATTTTAACAGAATTATGCACGTATTCTTTAAGATACATTTAAGAAGAAATTTTTACAATTGTACGTTTTAAATTTATATTAGTTATTTAGAACTCACTATAGTAAACAGTGATATGATTGAACATATTTCATAAAACGTGTTAAAACATTATATTAAAGTGCGTAAACATCACCGACTGACATATAAAATAAACATAAGTACTACATTTTAAATAAATGTTACCAAGTCAACACTCGGATAGTATCTATCGCGCAAAACATAAGAAAACACTGGTGACACGGTGTCACTGTGTCAAGCCTCACGTTGACCCGCGATGCGCGTGCGCATTCCGCGCAACTGTTGCGCAGTGCAGACACTACACCTACCTACGCATATATAACTTCAGATAGAAAGTTTGAACATTAGGAATTATTAGTAATTGATAATTTTGTGAAGATAATTTATTTTCACTGGAAATTTTAAGCATTCAAGTCAAGAGGAACTCTTTAAGTTCAGTTCAGTTCAGTATAAACCGCAAAAACTTGCAGCTTCAGTAATTTATTTGCTTCCTCAGTGGTATTATAAGAGACATTGAACGGAGTCCATAGGACGTCAATCGTAAATCCCCACTAACTGTTATTAATCATTCCGCAGTACTTACTCACAGGATGCTCGGAATAACATCAAAAACTTTTTGCCCATTTAGAGTCGGCATTTATTCTACTGATTACGTCTGTCGGCGCAAGCGCATCGCAGCCCGCCGAAATTCGGCGAAAACGCACGCACCTGCGCGGCTACAGCTGCGCTGCCGGCAAAAACGCAAGCCCCACCGGAGGTACAGCTTGTTTTTTTGACAACTCTGATTTGTAACACGGCAATAGTGTGAAAGCACGCACACGTACAAATTGCGGTTGCTATGCAACCAATATTGCAAACAACAAAAGTTCTTGTCTCGTTCAGATTGCAAAAGTTATCATGAATGTTGGACACCTATCTAAGACTTGAACATATTTACATGCCATTACAATATAATAGAGTAAAAAGTAAGAGAATCAGAAGAAGATCGATGCGATATTGTAATCAAGTTGAAAGGCATGCCGCATGAATCTACCGCCCCACCTGCAAGATAGCCATGATGAATCGAGGCATGATTGAGAGCGATAAAATTTCAGATCCCAGATTAGGTACTACATAGTTAAATAGAACATCGCACGTTTTATGGATCGAGCAACGTCTTATTAAACGTGTCATAATCAGTCTGAGCGCAGTCCGTGCATCGGATATTGTAATATCGTTATGTATCACGCTGATAAAGCTGGACTGCAACAAATATTTATGAGGGCCGTCAACTTTATGAATATGCGAGCCGCGGGTACAGCACCGATAAAACGCTCATTTTTTCATATAAAACGTCGCGGAGAGTGGTGCGACGTTATAAATCACAATCAGGTTGATATGGATCCGTTGATCACGTACGCGGCTCGGCGTTCACTTTCCGCCGGCCTGGGTCCCGTAATGAATGCTGCCCGGGTGCCGCCGCGTCCATTTGTTCCGACTCACTTTCTGCATAATAAAGCGATTTGTGGGCGGGTTGCGCCGCTTGAGCAACGCGTCATTAGTCGCGTGCACTTCTCACGGTGCGTGGCGCAACGGGCCCGACGGCGAAACCCCCGCCGCGTTGCGCAACGCGCTCCGATCGATGACCGACTAAAAGCGAAAAGGCGTCCTTGGCAGTGAATCGAGTGCGCGTCCGCCGGCCGGTAATTATTCATAGGCGTTGCACAACCGACGCCCGCGCCGACGATCGATGCGCCGTCAGCACGATGCGCGCCCGATACCTCCGCACCGATGGCTATCGACACGCTCGATCGCTCGCACTCACCGTAACAGCCCGCCGCGCGCCGCTCGCAACATCCATCATCTCGATCGTATTTCTTAATCGCATCTTATAGATAATGCGTTAAATCGTACATCGGACCGCAAACCGATTGAATCATGAGTCAGCCGCCGCGAATGTCATAAAAGTTTTAGATTCGCGCGCTGGTATGTTTACTTATATAAATAAGGCGCGGCGGCAGGTGCCCTCGCAGCGCCGGCGTCTAGCTGTTCTACTAAAAAGGTTCGATCTAGAAGCGGTTACGACTAGACGTGGATGGACGAAAAGGCTGCGGACGGTCGCCGGCCCGATTTGGTCGCGATTAGTGGCCGCGGACGTCTAACCGTGTCCCAAGGAGGATTGCTGTCGCATAAATATGGAGAATGACAAAACGCGGCGACCTTGCGACTAGTTAATTACTATAACGAACACAAGACTAACAGAGCGCGTCAGTGGGACGATGTGTGATCGCGACATTGGCTAGTATCGCGGACAATCGCGTGTGGAGACGCGAGCGAGCGGCCGCGGAGACCGATCGACGGAAGTCGTAAAATTTTACAACTGTTGTCGCCGGCCCTCGATTAGATTTATAGAAAGCTTTACTGCTCCCTTGTGCTGGTACATGCAAATGGACAGCAGTGGCGACTGGGGGTCAATACACCAGTCAGCGTGACTCGCGTATTTGCAGACAATGCGAACGCAAGGGGTGCAGGACCGTCGAGATGCAATCAAATTTTAAATTAGAAATGAGTACAATGGTATTGTGCATCTATCGAAATGAATTTCACCCTTAGTTTTGCCGTAATTACTTTAGAGAATTTCTATTGTCAACTACATAACGACTTGTGGCATTAATGGGCTTCTATTTATGGGGTCGTGTTAAAATCTGATTAAAAGGAACGTGATTAATCTCACACACGCAAAGCTCATCTTACAGTTCTTCTAACCAATTATGGTACAGTTCACACAGTGTATCATAAAATAGGGAGATGATGAAACTTTCGTCGGCAAGTGTATTATCAAGTTTTGTGCGAAGGCCACAGTGTCAGAACGCTTAAGAAATCACCCCAATCAAAAGTATAATAAAGCAGATTGCAGTGTTATTATCTTTTTGCTGAGTGATGAGGTTTCATCTGGGCGGGTATTACCGACAGTCTGGGAGCTGGTGTTGCTTCACAAGCCGATCCCATTTAGTTTGCACAACACGAGATTGATGGGGCTCAACAATGAAATCTGTACTTCGTTCTTAGCGACGAGCTACGAAATCTTTAGTAACTGATAGCAGTTATTTTTGTAAATAACCGCAGTTCTCAAAGAGAAAGTTATTCAGGAGTTACTAAATGAGTACGGCATACATTTGCGATGATATCACTAGAATTGTAATGTCCAAACATTTTATGTGCACATTATTAGAAAGTGTATGTAAAGTTGAAATATTCTCAATCAGGCGGACAGGCCGTGGTTCCTCGCGGAGGGTAGAGGTCACATCCGGTGGTTGGCGAACAACGAGCACCTCTACATTGATAATTTAATGTGTAATGTGAAGGTCCATTTGTGCAGTAGCTTTGACCCTGTACGTCAAATATTTGTGTGATGTGTGTGATATTATGTCGCTAAATGAGGAATACTGTTTTGCATTATTATTAATCTCTACACTGTTTAAGATATATCTGATTTAGAAGAGATTAGTCCGCTTTTATATGAAATAGCAATTTCGCAACAAATATTAAAACAGATAAGGTGCTCTTGTAAATAGGTCGGTAAGTGCCAACTAACATTTTTATTTGCTAAAGGCGAATAAAAAACGAACAGATAAAAAATCTAAGCGTGCAATATAAAGAGAACGAGCTATTAAATATCCATAATAATAACGATGAATATTTTATTAGTTTCGATGTCCTAACAACGTCCATATAAGACATTACATATTGTGCAAAGAATAACATAATTATGTGAGTTGTGATCGTTAAAATTGAATTTAATGAATAATAAAATATTCAGTGAGCTTTACTATCGCGAAATATAACAGCAAGCAGGGTTCTTAGCGAGAGGTGATCTTATACTGCAGTTAGGTTGGGGCCCCGAGTTCCACGGAAAAGGGGTGAAAGGATCGGTTGGCAAAATCTCGACGGAATTTTTCGTACAAAAATTGTTATAGGAAAATGATAATTAATGTCTTGACAGAAATTACCCGTATCAATAAATTCGACATTTTCCAATAGCATATAGCATAATAATAAATTTTGTTTATTGTGATGTTGACAGAGGTCCATCGTCTTGATCTTATGATTGATAGTACCTATTTATATTTACTTGAAGGACATTCATCACCTTTCTTGCCAAACTACGAATTTATTCGATAGAAATAAGTAGTACCATTAAAAAACATCAGTTGTTCGATGGAAGCTGTGATATTTGAAGTTATGACTGAAAGCCCCCCTTAAAACATAAGGGCAGTAGTTACATAACAATTCATATAGCAACTGGTGAAAACAATGTAATATGTAAAGCACGGACAGCTAAATTGTATTGGTCATCATGCGCGACGTAACGTGCACATCTGGGTGTCGTGTGGTATACCCACAATGGGTGTGGTGGGCCCACGCGACACCCAGATTTGATTTTTTTACAAAAATGTGCGACTTTAGAAAAATTTCTTAGACGTTTCATAAACAAAATATATACAAGGTTGTCGCGGACTTCCTAGCCACATTCTAAGTGGGATAACGTCTAGTCGGTTATAAATGTTATTGGAGCGACGTGCGCTGCGCGAGCGGGGGCGTGCCGGGCAAATAGAGACACGGCTACACGCTCCAACATAAAATATCATAATTGTTACGACCGATACATTATTAATTATATTATTCACGTTGTTTATTGCCTTTATACTAAGTCGGTTGAGTTTATGTGTAATTCCTTGCCGTATTATGTTTGATTGAATTACACGTGTCTGTTTTCCGGCATGATCTTTGAACGAGTTTATTATTCCTTAGTTTCATGTTTTTCAAAGTTTATGCGATTTTAAGTATAAAGTATAAATGTTTTAAAGCGTAGAAAATATTGTATATCTCAATTCCTATGATCGAAAGAGTTTAGGGTGGAGCGCAGGCGCCGCCATGCACGATCTCTGAAACGAAATGTAAATTTTATTGCACGACGGGCGTGTCGCGGCCAAACATGCAAATTAGGTTAATTAAAATTCTCTGTACAAGCATCAGGGTTGTCTCAATGATAATGTTCGAAATCTTCATCATATTTCTTTTATGTGGCGTAAGAAACAAATTATGACGTCAAACATTGCGCATGGGAAAATGAATGTTGCATCTTACAGTGTACACAAATAACGAAGTAATTTGAGTAGCAATACGTTCTTTACAGTACCTACGATATGTTCCATTTAACCGTCAATTTCTTAGCTGATAAGGAGATTTGATGCGTTATAAACCATGATGCAAGTTGCAAAATAATCACTCAATTATTAAGTCGGGACACAAAACAGACTTTAATTTATTACTCTGTTATTTCTTGATACTGGCGCCATGCGACCACTTAGCGGAATTGTTGCCAAATATGTAACAATGCAGGCACATATTTAAAGGAACTTTGCCTTAAATATAGGTAGCCTGTTCCATTAATTTATTGCTGTGAATATCATTTGCTACAATTCCTTTGTCATGGGATGCAATTTTAATAAAAGTTTCCTCAAGCAGAAAACAAGGTATGAAATATTATTAATTGTAATTGCAGTCTTTATTATGGAGTAGGACCGAAACTATTTAAAAAAACATGAAAGTTCGTTACTATAGAAATAGAAAATCTTTTCAAATGATTGTAGTAACCCTAACAGAAGACAACGGAGGGGTAGGGTCGCGCGGGGGCGGGGCAATCGGTGCGCGAGCACCTGCCGTCCAGCGCGTGCGCAGCTGACGCTTAAAATATGGAAATTGGGAATTTATAGCAGAGGGCCTTATGAAATTTTGATTGTAACGTTTGTTTAGTAAACCAGGTGCAACTGGGAGACGAATTCAATGGAAAAAGTGCATTTGTGATTCCATTCATGATCTTAAAGATATTTTTTATAAATTAAGCTACATTTCTTCGAATCGTTTACACGTGTAAACCAGTTGCGGTCAGTGTTTTTTATTCAGTTCTAAAACAAATAGCTCTAGAACAGTATTTAAAAGGCATGAGAGAACTGCTAAATGATTCATAAAGCAATTATATTTTTCTATACTTGTACAGAGCCGCCTAGTAATCATATCGCCCACGAGCGCATTGTGGTCGGAACAATCGCGGAAACGCTGCTAACCGAGAGCTACCAACTCATCAATAATGATAACAATGGTGTATTACCGTAGCAGATAATTAGTAGCAAGTGACGCATCGCCGTGAAGACTTACACCTGTTAGATGCTAGACAAACGTGACTTTTTTGTATACAAGATTTTTAATCCTCAACTAGTTATCCTGATAACGATTTGTTTGAAACTTCAACTATTTTTTTTTATTTACCAAGCTGGTAATAGGTAGGGTACCGGTAGGGTATAGGGTAGGTAGGTATAAGGTATACTGGGTATAATCAAGATGAGAAATAATTGATTTTAATTAAGCAAATATTAAGTAATTAACCGTACACTACAAATACTTCTTATGTACAAGTTAATTGTAATATTCTGCGGTTTCATACCGTTTCGACCTCATTGCTATTAAAGGAATTTGTAAAGGAAAAAGCTCAACTAATTACAATAAATAATAACTATTAGACAAATGGGTAAACGTCGTGCTTACCTTAATGTGTAATGATAATTTATTGAACAACAAGTACCAGTGAGTAAATATGGTCATAAACACGTAATAAGCATGGTTTATGAAAAGCAATAACTGATATTGTTTCTTAATTATTTGAAAGCTGTATACGTTTTATGACACAAGCTGCGTGCATATTATGTTAAAGGAGAATGACGTAAATGCATTTGTAAAAAGCTACAATATAATATGGATTCATTCGAGTTACAATACCAATAGACCCAATTCACTGAACCACTCGACCCGTGACTAAGAGCTTTCTTTTCAACCGACTTCCAAACGAAGGAGGTTCTCAATCCGTCTGTATGTTTGTTCTTTTCTTTAATGTTAGTTACCTCGTAATGGATGAACTGACTTTGTTCATTATTTTTTCATTTAACGTGAAATAGCTGACATTCGGTCTTATAATGTTTGGATCAGTAGTGCATGTTTTTGTCGGTTCTATTTCTTTGCAACAGTGAGTACCGTCCTTCACGAGTTCAGCTCGTCAAGGAGGTTGATAATCAAACAACGCTTTACAACAGTCAGGCCGCGACTACTATAGTCATTAGTAACAGGCCGCTCTCGATAAGTCATTGTTAAGGCTTCTTTACATTGGTAGCAAAAATACAAAGTGTTCTAAAAAGTGTATTTCTAGTAGGAACTATTTTAGTACATCCAAATCGAGACTGCCATCCGTTGCCGGTGCTGAGTCATTAACTCAAAAATGGTCAGTTATTTATTTCGTAATTTTCTAATAAACCAAGTTGATATTACAGTATTACATTACGGCCTTATTTGAGGTCTATGGCCGGCCATCCAGCTTACGACTTTGACACATACGACTTTAATTCAGGCACGAAAAGTCGTAGGTATAAGGGTTCAAAGTCCATTTTTTTTGTTTTGTCTGAATTGGAAGTCAGTAATTCAATGTAAATAAGCCTTTACACTAAAACGGTCTGCATGCGCGGGCGCCGCGGAAGCGTAACTTTATGAACAATTATTAATAACATCGCCCACGTGTCGCCGTCGTTTGATCCGTCACCTGACGCTTTATTACAAATAAAGATCTCAAGTTCAAGACTGGAATATACCAAACAGGTTTAGATGATAAACTAATTAAAATTAAAACCTTCATATTACTAATAGGACTACCCTTCTGTGGAGTTAAAGTATTAAGAAATACATCTATCAGGTTTTAATGCATATTTAAGGTATGTCGCATGTCGGTACAATAACCCTTATCATAAACTTCTGACGATACTGTGAGAAAATGCAAAAAAACCGCATCCAATCGGTACCGCATCAAAATCAATATATTTTTTAACTTTTCCACACTGCGCAGTATTCTCGTAGATGATTACAATCTTGTGTTATTTACTCTTACAATCGTTACACAGAAACAAAAACTTCTTTCTCGACAACATTATAAGGTGTTGTAATTGTGGGAACTTATATTTTATTGTCAGCGTGCAAATGCTTTTAGTACGGAGACTAACAAGCAACAAGTCTTCATCTTCTGTGTCCAATCGTATGTAGTATCAATTAGAAAACAATTATTGATAACTGTGCATTTTGGATAACGGCTTATGTTACGCCATTTTTTGTTCAAACGGATGTTTTCACGTAAAGACGCTTCATAATAACGTAAAATATTTATGTTTTTAATTCTGAAATTAATTATATTTTATTACGTTTCCTGCAATATTGCCTGTTAAGTACCTTCGTAACTTGTAGATAATAATAGAGTATAGCTCATTATTCAGTGAAATAACACTTATATATGCTACAAGTCTACAGTTCACAGACCCTTCAGAAAAAAGTCAAATACGCATAAATAACATAACAACTTACTTTAAATCATTTCACATCCCGCAAAAAATATAAAAAAACACTAAACAAGGCTCTACTACACGTTTGAAGAAACATAACTGTCTGAAGTCACGCTATCGTGTGACGAGCCCAACAGTGAACAAATCTAAGGCTTCCCTGATAGTGGGATACCAGTATATCATTGTATTTGCATCGGGTACCGGATCGGTCGAGTCTTGCCGGTCTAATTGACCGGTGCATTGTCGCTCAACATTAAGATCTCTGTAGTGATAACGCGTTGAGTATCGGCCCGTGATAGATTGCTCGGCTCTTGTAAAAGGTTCGTAATGGAACTTGTGTAGGTACATGCTGTACGAGAATTTAAGGTTTAAAGGTTTGTAAAAAATTTGCGCTATAAATGTTGAGTAAAAATTTTCAGTTAAGTTGGCAGTCTTTTAATTATCGTAATGAAGCTCAAGTTGATATATGTTTATTACTTATTGCTGGTTCATAGTTGAAACGAAGCCGTGCAATAAAAACTTCAACTACGGGAATACAGAAACATACTATCATATGTTCTTAGGTTACACTTCGGCCAAGAATTTGTGCGAACCAACAATCTGACACAATACTGTATCCAGTTCAGCAATTATGCAAAATGGCAATATCATACACAGTGGCACACAGTCATACAGATAAACAGCAATAAATAAACAAAGTAGCTGCCTTGACGTATGATATTATAATTCAATTATGAACGTACTTGAGACCGGTCGGAGTTTTAATTGTCAATGCATTGTCGCTGCTTATTGATACATAATCTGCTTAGATAACGATCTGTGAATAGATAATACTATGACAGGTAATTAAAATGAAGTTAGTGCAATCAATTTATAATTGATTGTGCGTTTGTAGGCGGAAGTGTCAATGGGCATCCATAGTTTGCAAGACAAATAAGTGTGTAATCAGACTTATCAGGAATAATTGTCTAGTAGGATTTTATTTTATATTAACCCATGAATGTAGTTGCGACTCGCAATATGAAGGAAAACACAAACGGTTTTTTAACAAACAAGGTTTTTATCTGGAAGATCTCGCTATATTCATAAGCATGTCTGTTTTTAGATCAATCGGAAGGCAGGAG
Organism: Trichoplusia ni; assembly: GCF_003590095.1. Taxonomy (NCBI): domain Eukaryota; kingdom Metazoa; phylum Arthropoda; class Insecta; order Lepidoptera; family Noctuidae; genus Trichoplusia; species Trichoplusia ni. Next base: position 356,295 of record NC_039480.1, on the reverse strand, counting down.
GAAGGATAAATAAGCCAATGACGAATTTAGAGCAAAGATGGCAGGTATCAATCGTAATATGTTTATGTCTAACTGAAAACAAGACGTCGTTTGCTTAATATTTCCTAAATAATTTAATGATTGCGTATACAGGATATTTCACAAAATGATATCACATTAATAACATGGTCAATCATAAGTCAATTAGTTAAATATGCGTCAATAAATAACATTACGAAATAAGCATTCAATAACACGCTAACACACAGTATCGATAATCATAACATTAATAAATTAAAAGTTATTTGATTTGAACTTTAGTCGATTACAAAATTATCGATGCTTTGTGCTCGAGTGATTAGGCGATTATTCGAGAGTCACATGTGATGGCAGTGGTGATGAGGTGACAAGGAAAAGTTGAAGGTGCTGTAATTACATGATGAATGGCCTCGCTAATTGAGTTAAGTGTGAACTTGAGTCTTTGTTGTGTTTGTAAACACGATCTATGACCTAGATGAGACCGCTGGAGAAGGTAATGTTTAATGTTTTTGTGATTACTGTTTGTTGTGTGATGGACATGATGGAATATTGAGTGTCAAGATCATTAATAATTTGATTTTAGACAGCGTTCGCAAAAGCTTGGTTCGTACGAAACAAATTCTTGTCGACTGGCATTTTTTGTGAAAATATAGAAATTACATTAAAGAAATCTGGGAGTAAGAGGGGCTTGGTTAACGTGTTTAGCCTAAAAAAATATCTAGACAGGTATAAAACAGATAAGAATCACTAGCGAAAGTATAACATGCTGTACCAACAGTTTACATACTGGACGTAAATGTTGTTTCGTAGACCACATCCGAGAAAAAACATATTTACGCTTATTTTTAACGTGGTAAGGTGTATTTTCGCAAAAGCTAGTTGCTATGTATCCAACAAGTATTTGTCTGAAGTACTCCCTTTTACCTAGAACTAGTATCGTCGGCTGAGTAGAAAGAAAGCGTCTCAAGGCCGGGCCCGCATTTAGATCGCCCAGTTTAGCACTTTGTGTCGCCTGCCGGCGTGCTAACAATGTCATGAGCTTGTCACAACATGTTCACTGAGCATACAGACTTGGGAACAAGCAAGAAATATGAGAAGCTTTAAGAGTACTTAAAATGGACTGAGTCAAAATTAAACACAGGTTGTAGAAGAGAGATGGTTAAAATCAATGAATTTTTGATTGGATGGTTTTGATTGAAATGAGTCTCAGTGGCAAACTAATAGATAATTTAAAGGCAAAGTAAAATCTTAAGCATTGATAAATGAAATCGATAAAGTATCAAACGATTACACAAATTTCCCGCAAATGGATGCACCAATCACACGAGCGTACTAATAACTCGTCAATCTCGCCGGACTGGTTGCCTCAAATCAATGGCCGCTCTATACACAAAGAGATGCTTTCGTGCTGCTACTAAAACTTTCTCTCGATAACCTTTCGGTGCCTCGTAGCGATCTTGTATCGGTTGACCTCACGACCACGAGTTCTTTGCGGCCATACGTGGTTACTCGTTTTCTATTCTATTTTACTCCAAATGCGTCGCGATCTGATAGCAAGGGCGTTTGTTTGTCGTCCGCTTACCAATAGGGCTGGCTTCCAAAAACGAAAGTTTCAAACTCAAACTTTCTGATGACATTTTTCTAATTTGTTGCCATTATTTGTATTTAACCCAGTTTACACTGTACCTTCTCACCAATCAATTCCGTTCTAAATCAGTTGAAGTAATGAGCATGACATTGAAATTTTCGGCCAGAAAATCGATTAAGTATTTATACCGGTAAACAACGGCTGGCAATTAAACAGAAAGCCTTTTCTAATAATTAATTACTTAAATAGAACTTAGCTAATTAATGAGAACGACGCGACGACGGGCATTAATAAAGCCTACGTGCTCGAAGGGTTCAGCCCTAGTCCTAGTAGAACACACTGACAATCTAAGTTCAACCCGATTTAACCTAACAAGTAGCACAGTTCCGCACACAGACACGACAAAAACACGAAATAGATATAATCAGCCGATGTATCGATACCGAGAGAGCGATCGGAAAGAGCGCAAGGTCGAACATTGTGCGCACGCGCAACCATTGTTGGATCAACACAGTTGGTTGTCATTGTTTTTTGCGTAGTACTGGTACTAAATTAGATAAATTATTTAGAATTACATTTGGGTCATTGTCAATTTGATTGAAGATCCTTTGTCGGAATGTTCATTCAATCTTTGTAAATATATGATTTCAATGAGTTATACAAGGCAATTTAGAGTAACAAGCTGGCAAGCGCACTTTGTTTACGACTGGTAACCTTTTCTCTTAGTAAATAAGGGAAACGCTTTTCTTGACAGCGTGGGTTGGGCGCCTGCGTTTGAAAAGTTGCCTACAGGAGTAATTAGTGTGCGAACACACATCGCCACGCCTCTGTCTAGACGTCTGATGATTGCGCTGCTTTACGGAACAACACCACTTTCGCTACCATCGCAACGCATAATTATAGTCTGGAAGGACCTTCCTCGCATTATCCGTGCAACGATCTATGGAAATTCAATGGACAAACAAATATTTCAGTCGTTCCCGTCCCTCGCTTAGCGTTTGTCATTGTCGAGGGCCGATAGGCGATCTCCAGCAATTAATGTTTTGTCAACAAGTAATTACGCCTGGAGCGGCGGACGCGGACGGCACTGCCAATTACTTGCTGGCTACTGTACGACTGGTATCGACTTTATGAAAAATGACAAATGTTTAACATTCAAGGTCAGACTTTGCTCATTTGTTAGTTGAAAAGTTCGTTAAATCACTTATGACAGGCGATGATTGATGTTGCTACATTTAATTGGTGACTGCGATTCATATCTTACGTGCCGAGCTAATTGCAAGTATCGGCACAGACATCGTGATCTCGATTATGGTATTAATATCTAATGGCGACTAATAATGAGATGAAATAAATCATCTCCGAGGTTGACGCACCGGGATGCAGGCCGAACGATATCGGCGGAAATGGATAACGATGCGCCCGCGCAGCTTGCCGTGCGTGGCGCGGGGTTAGCGTGCCATTTGCAATAAAGCGAGGGACGGTAATGTCTCCTAAGGAGACTCGATTGGGTCGTACATTTTAAATTCATTGTCGCTTGTATAAACAAAGACCAGGCTAAATATTACAGTTTGGTCCCAAGTATAGGTCTCTTGCATGTTGAAAAGATTTTTCTGTCTTTGTTATTGTAACGTATCGTACATTTCATTCCATTTATCCGGCACAGTTGAATAACAACGACTGTCTTAACATGTGAGTTCATAAATATTGAAATTTTATTGATATCGATCCTATTAGAGCCGCAGGCTAACTGGACTGAATGCATTTTGTAGTCGGTAATCGGTATCTGCTGCCAACGTGAGTCCATCTTTGGGAAGTCTGCGCGATAGCCGCGTCGAATGATAATATGACAGAAGCGGAGTGGTATCAGCGACGCAACGGTGAACCTACGTTTCCGCATAGTGGTGCGTGCAAGACAAGGAACCCGCATTAGCAGACCTTTGTCCATGGCGGCCGCGCTAACTGTACGCGCACAATAGCTCGGAGCGCGACACTCAGTATTCCGCCCACGGCGCGCCGCCTCACATCAAAGGCGCAGTAAATTACATGCTTATCTCAACGCAGAGTAGCGGTAGATGCGTCGGCACGAGCTGCTCAATGGTGTGCAGAGCGCCTGTCTATTAGCGGTCTATCCCTGACCGTGACCTACCTCAATATGGGTCATTGCCAGAGCGCCATTGAATTTTACGATAATCGCTTGCGAAACTACCATTGGCAAAATTTCAAGATGCTGTAGTGGCGTCTGTAGTAAGTCTGACAGGAGCGCTGAATCTCTTCGCTTTTAGTGAATCATCACCGCCACATAATGCGCCGCGGAATGAAATTATGAGAATACTCTACCATTGTGTGATGACGACCCCCGCTGACATGCTTTTTTTCTTATTCATGTACACTGATTTTATTCTTAGTTCCTTCACCCGAGAGTCGACTTTCGGTTTCGCGACGATAAATCCGGTGCGTCTGGGCGTTGTGTGATTTTAATTTTAGAATAACGGAAACCGTGGCGCGGTGTTCGTCGCTGCAAAGTCGCGTTTTCTCGTTTATTTTCCCTTCGGCCTTCGCATGAATGAGATGCAGGGGCGACGGTCAACGTTCAGCCGCGGGCCGCTTTAATTTCAGGCGCGGACACTCCATAATATCGAATGGATTTATGGTTCATTAAGCCGAGAAGGGTGGCGGCGCAGTGCATTCCCGGCTAGCGGCTGACGGGCCAGTCCACTCGCGATTTGTTAAATAAACATATTTTCGGTTCGTCGAACCGAGCCAGAATAAACACTGCGTGCTCCGTTCTAATATGGAAAGTGAAAGCGGCGCGACGGCGGGTAGTGACAAATTCCTCGCCACGTGGCACGTGTAACACCCGCGGTAACATGAGCGGAAGGAATGCGCCCCACAGGATTGGAAGCCATTCAAACTATTCGTGTTCACATCACGAGGTACCAACAAACGATCCATTCTAACGCTATAAATCGGTTACTTTACACAAGTGAATTATATCAATTCATTTATTAGAAAATAAAGCGCAAGTACAGCTGTACAACATAAGACAAAGGACCATTAATATTTTCATAAGGCACAGATAGAGCGCCAGGATTATTTGCAGCAACTCGAAGCCGAGCATTAAAATAATGTATTTATTGTACAGTTGGCACATTCAGAAGTTAGCTAGATCGAGCTATTTTATTCTAACTTTAGTGAGCCATTTTGTTAAGATTTTATCCAGAAAGTAATTACCTGCTTTGGTACGTTAAGTTTAACGTAGGAAAACTCGGAAATGCACTTTACTACCGACGTCGACGTCGGGATCCACAAGTTAATGGGCAGAGTCTTAGAAATATTTTCATATAAATGCGTTTTGCGTGTTAAAAATGTTCAAGAAAGCTTGGCGATAATTTTGTTTAAGCTCGCATACAAACTCGGTGCGGTGAGGTTAAGTATTTTCTAGAATCACAGACTCAAAAGGTTATTCTTAATTTATGACGGGAAATATAAACTTTCATTGTACTAAACACAACAAGTAGGTAAGTGCCTATTTTGGAATCGGAAATTTTTGGGTCAATGCATAAACTGGAAACGAGACAAAAATGAGAATTGTTCGGCCTTAGTCACGTTCAACGTTATTTGGAATTATTTTTAAACATTCAAGTTTTGGAAGCGTCGCCTCGTCGTCCCAAATGTTTGCATTTGATTTACGCAAATGTTTTGATAACCGGTTACCTAAAAACCTCTGTTTGGATACAATTTGGCAATATTTACATTAAGAGTTTCAACTCGCAACCCACACAAGCGCTTTGGCTGGGACAGAAAGAATTTTATTTATTCATGACAAACTTAACATTAACTTATTGTTCCAATATTTCCGATCTGGATAGGTGCCAAGTCAGATATTGTCGGACTATGAATTGAATCGTATTTATGGAAATCGAAGCGGTATTCAGGACAAAGATATTCAAAATACATTTTCAGTATATTGAATTAACTCTCATTTATCACTTTTCATGAAGTTTATTATTTAGAAAATAACTGAAAAATAATTTCGCCTACATTTAAAAGACTTGTTCATGCTCTTCATTATTCCAAGACGAAATCGTTTTATTTTTCCGTTATGTATGACATTCACTGACTCATACTCGGAGGCCAACGCAGTTGTTTAGGTAAAAAAGTAAACACACAACACATACATACATACAACTGGTTTCGTTCCATATAGACTTGATGACTTCACTCGACTTTAGCAAGATCTCCAAACATCGCCAGTGGGTATTACTCTAAATAACAGCGTGTTCTAAATAATGACGTTTATGATTGTTATAAATAATAGACTGCAGAGATTGGCTTTAGATATTGGACAGGTGGGAAATTATAGACACAATATTATTGTGTTAAAAGAATATAGTCATAAAACCTCTTTGGAGATATGAAGCCTACGCGTTTCATGAAGCGCCAACTTTGATAATAAATATGAATAAAGTTTAATAATTACGGATTGTCACAGAATGAGTGGACTCAAAATATACGAAATGAAAAATCGTGACAATGGACACTAATTTTAAATAATCCAAAAAAATTAAACATGTCAGACAATGGCATTTCCGTTGCGAACTGTTTACAATATTAATTAACAACGCACTTAGCATTGCGGTTTTCCAATTAAATTCCCAGTGGCGCTCAATTGTGCACGTGCTGTGAATTACTTCTTTGTTTATGCTCTACGTTCGCCATTATAATGACGTATTCTGCCTCATCTACCTCATGTGGTTTATAAGGATCATGTTCTAGTGGTCTTCTTATAATATCATCAAGAAACCAGTTTTAAGAGAACTGTTTTGCTTGCAAGCTCTATAATTCACACCTTTATGTTAAAACATTTAAAGTAGGAACTGAAAGTTTCTATTGATATTGTTCATACTTAACTAGATAACACTCGTTTTACCAATGACTCACCTGTAACAAAAAAAAACAAGAATTAGTTAAAAATCAACAAACTCAGTTGGGTCGCGAAATTGGACCTGTTATTCAAGATCTCACAAAAAGCGACGTTGTAAATCAAAACGGTCGTGGGAAGATCGTTAAACGTTAGACTCGTTTTCAAAAGTAATTGTGTAACCTATATTTATTGGTCGGAACTAAATAGAGAGCAAAACATATTTAAAACTGACACATCCAAGGACGATAAAACGAGGTTTTTACAATCGTTTAGTACTATTTTATCAAACTTTCCTTCAGATAAAATAAAGCTACTATTCGTATTTAACGTAGAAATGTTCTTTCAGCATATGAATCAAAAACACAAATATTGAATACGAACAGCAACAAAACATAAATCGCCATATCTCCACACAATGAAGAAATCAAGTTCACCATGATGGAACAGCGAGCGCGAACGTTGATGTGTTAATAAAAACAGTCGCAGTGGTCAGTGCAGACGTGTCGCAACGTGCGGCGCGTGGGCCGCGCGGCCGGTGCAACGGTCACTACTCTGCGCCCACGCACCACACATAGGTAACCAAACCATCGTAGATGAATTGCGAAATGTGAATAGCGATGATGAGGCAATTAACGATTATTGTATCGATCAAAGAATAATCGAAATAAAATATAATGTTTATATTCTCGTGAATGGTAATGGCGTTAATCATTCAAACAACAAAAGTAACGACCGCAATCAGACAGGCGACTGTGAAACGACTGCGCCGGCGCCTGACACGTGACGAGATTTACATAAACGAACTTGTTTTACAATATTTCCAGACTTGTGGTTTACTGAAAACAGTTACGTAAACCTTAGGGTCACATTTCATCATGACTGGATGATGAAAGCAATGTTTACATAAAACTGAACAGCATGTAATGACTTTGTAATTGAATTTGGCTGTCAACGAATAAGGTCGAGCATGTACCCATAATTTATATACTATACATAATTTTAACAAGAAATTATGATATTAACATAAACACGGTATCCATTGAACGTTGAAATCCAAATAAATTAACGCCGACGCTATTCCAAAGGTCGCTCATTGAGTATGTTCAATAATACATTCTTGATGTAAGATTGTATTGAATTTATCTTAATTGTTAAACATTTTTCGAATCGTGCGTTAATGAGTTGAAGGCTTTAATCAGATTTTATCTATTTTATTCAACCAGCCATGCCTTATCTGTAGAAACCTTGAAGGGACGATGACAATAGCTAAGCTTGACCCAGATCCCACCGAGAATACTAAGACGGTTCATAAAGAAATGGAACTTTCAAAATATAAACTTGAACGTTGTTCTGTGGAATTCAATTCCAACATAATTTATGAAAGCTATCAGGCGAAGGATCTGAGGGCCGTTTAAGACTATTCATATTTAAATGAAATAACATTTCCTACCACATAATTCGGTCGTTTTTATGTATCTACAAATAGTACAAGCGCATTTTTAAAGCGGTTCCATTGATAGTCGCTAGTTCATTTACATAAATGTCCACTTCATTTAGTAGCAAGCGATCCTTGTGCCTGTTATCTTAGGCAGCGGGCACAATCAAGCCTGCCTCGTAATTTCCCTTTTTGACCGTTATGATCTTGCTTCTGTTGACATCGCAGATGGCTTGTTGAGTCATGTTTTCAGCATTATCTTCTAGTTTATTCCTTGTAGGCGTGAAGTAAAACGTTTTATTTCTTAGAATAGGTATTATGAACTTGGAACAGCATGGTGCTATAATATACGGATGAATTTCATCTATTGGATGGGATCCAAAAGTGTCCTTAAAAGAACAAAATATGAGCAACAGTGTTGTGCCAAAGTTTGAGCTATAACGACGTCTGGCACCGTGTCTATATCGGAGCAAAGGCAGTTAAGGAGCTTAGCGAAAAGGAATCCTCGTTGAAAGGGGCACTTACTAATGGGACTACCAACTGAGTTTACCATTTTGATCCATGGAATTGTAAGTCGTAGAGTAAGTTTATTTTGTTTTAAGAACTGAACAACAATAATTGTCTGGTCTTAAGTAGACTTGTGTCCTGAAATGTAGTGTGTCTATATCCTTAGACCACACGGGCGTCGGTCTAGACAATCCCGGCAGACGGGCAGCAATTTATTCGCGACTACGACCCCACAGCGTCGCAACTGCGTTCCTTCATATTGATCTCGTTGAACTGTCTCACACTCTATAATGAGAATTTTATTAAATACTAGGCGTTTTAAATTAAAATTCTTAAGTTATCTTTTATTTTGAAGGTCTTTTTTAAGAATGCCTTTATGTTTGATAGTCCGATTTCATACAAGACTATGTCGCATTTCGGGAAATTGGACATATCTTCTGAATATTTTACCATATACAGGTCGACTATAAGGAAGCTGTTTGAAAGGACAGCGTGAAACAAAATTGTGATAGTTTGTATTCCGGAAGCCGGAAGAAATTCAGTCAACGTGAGTCACTCGCTCTAGAAAACACCAGATTTTAAAAAACCGTATTAACATTGAGCATAATAATCCAATTATTGCTAAAAATACAGAAAATTTACTAGTAAGATATTTTAATGATGAATGAAATATATACGTTCAAACAAGACGACTAAAGCGATGAAATTCTTAGAAGTCAGAAATCACTATCTCATGGAATTAATCTTAAACTTGAGATTGTTTTTAGATCATGCTAACACAAATATTAGCCAAGTTAAGTATTTTCCAAGAGTCCATTACCCACTTCAATAAAAACAATATTGATTTAGCGATAAACAGAAATTACATGGTCCAGTCGTAAATAGAAATGTAGTATTCAATCCGTTTTTTTTTTGTTACTTGCGCATGTGCAACTAGTGCACGTGTCTCTTCATTTTTTATATGGTCTGTACGTGCAAATACATGCATTTGGAAAATAATGACAGTCGTAGGTGGTTGACAACTTTTGTTTGATAGTGCTTTTAGAAGTCCCTGTTTAACTCCATCAATGGGATAATAAAGCCGTGTGCGCAAATAAAGAGCACATTGTTTTATAGATAAACTTGTTGGAGTAAAAGTCAGCGTTAAGCCTGCCCACGTCTAGCTATTGGGGGCTAGCAGCCAAGACCACGCGGCACCGCCGTCCAACAGTAGTCGGTTAACTGATTCGTCTGCGTTTGCGCAAGCGCACATCTCTTCAATTAGCCGCCATTGCTCACTGATTGAGTCCATACTTCATAGTTAGCTTTATTAATGTTTTCTCCGCACATTTATGCTGCTATCGCCGAGGTGGGCTTTACATCTAGAGTAATAGTCTTAGTTTGTTTAATTACAGTTTTGTTGATGTTATTAATTATTGGGAAGCATGCGGCCTGTGTAATCTCTTCATTTCTGATTAATTTTCGCATTACCCGCTCATCGAGGTTAGAGCTTATCGAGTAGGCAGGATATAAGTAACGGTTGCATTTGAGATTAAAATATGGAATTTCTAGCTATCCCTTTAAGATGTAATTATAAGTCGCTCCATATCAAGAATTTCTGGTATTTATCAATGCCTAACATGTGCTCGTAAGAACTATTGATGAGTGAAATTCTTACCTTAGCATTAAATACATCCGCCAGTTATTTAACCATTTTATTCGTATAAAGCGTCATTGTTAAGCATCGTACTAAGCTTTTCTATATTCGGTGTGCATATTTCCGAGCTGATATGGAAATTTAATTGCGGTGCGCCCGCGCCGCGTCTGGACGCCGGCGACCAATTAAATGTATTGATAGCAATAACACCTTATATGGTGCGGCTGTCATGAAACATCACACGTGACACCTATTATGGTGTGAACGTTAGTGATTGTGACACGATACTTACTGTCAAACTATGCAGTGATTTATTACACATATACGTAATTAAACTTGCGATTAGCCGAGATGATTATGTCTAATGTCTTGGACAGAAAATCGGTTAATTTTATACAGCGTGGGCGATTGTTAATGGCTCATTTTATTGCCTTTTCTTTTATGGCTTTGACATTTTCAAATAGACGAATGGCAAACGAAATAATATGATAATTATTTAAAGTGACCGAGATAAACTGCGTCTGTAGTTGCCGATTTTAATAATATTTATATAATCTGATGACTTTTAAATACCGATCTTATATTAAGCGCATTAAAAGCAAGTCGATAAATAGACATTACCAAATTCCATTAGCAGTTGTAATAGGAGCCTGGTCTATTTGACCCGAGGCGATCACAAATAACGTCCCTCTGTCCGGCACCGGTGAATGGGCCGGCCATTCATCGCGGGAGACGGTTAAAGACGCCCATTCACGACCCACGCATGCCGTGTGTGACTCCTGTGACCTGGCCATAGTAGCTAAAAATACCAGTGGACGTGTCATACGTACCTTTATATGAATTTGTGTTAGAATGAACGACCTCTTTATGTTGAGTTTCATTGAGGAATCTTTTTAATGTACTTAGTGTTGCTACTGCCACGTCGCTTTATATTATGTAAACAGTTACTTGCTGACATTACTTGCATCCTTATAGGCAAGGACTTTTTCAAGTTATTAATATTAAGTAATATTTAAGAATCCGTATAAAACACAGATAAAACCACTATAAACCGCTTCCTTCAAATAAAAACGCAATTTCTTTGAAATAAAACTGCTCATTTGCCCAACAAGCAAAACATGTGCTAAATTCAGTTCAGTTCAAGAGAATATTGAAATATAATTTCATTTCTTAAAACGTCATAACAAGATCAGTACACCCGGAACTGGCGAACTTAAATCCCTTGACACAAAAATTAAGTTCTGAGTCATGTTCCGAAAAATGGTAAAGTTAGAGACGATGTAGTGGTTGAGGGTTCCGTACTCCTGTATGGAAACAGAGAGGAGGGAGATCAAAGAAAATATCTAATTTGTGTATGCATACTGCGATGCATATTATAGACCATAAAAGGAAGAAAAAAGATAAAGATAGTTTATAACCTGGATTAACACATAGGATAGTTTTATCCCTGTTTTATGAATCCGCGGTAAGATCATTTTCGATGCGAGCGGAGACGCTGGCTTAAGCTAGTTTTAAATATATAAAAACACATTTGCCTATTGGTTGACTGGTAGGGAATAAATAAGACTATAAATTGGCATTTTTCCTAGTTTACCTAAAATCGATTTCCAGTATCAATAGACTAAAAAAAAAACATTTTCAAGGCGGTGTTACCGGTTCAAGGGCGTCCGTGTTTTTGATAATTCACAACAGTACACTAAAAATACAAGAAACCAAGTACCAATATAACACGAAGCGAACAATTTCCATTTAACTAGAACAGGTCATGGGAAAGCAAGACGCGGAAACCGGTGAACAATGATGGTCGTTCACGAATCGCGGGAACTCTAATAAATACTGTAATTTCTATTTGTATTAACTATAAGATATTACAATAGAAGTAATTTAATTGGTACATTGTAATGATCTATTATGTTGGATATATGTAGCTAGTACCTAGTATCTAATATGTATATATATTATACATACTATTATAAACAGAGGAGAAATGTATTCGTCTTCGTGATCATAAGGCTGGACCATTATGCTATAGGATACCATTTGTTTTTTTTTCGATTTAGGATGAGTGTTCCTACATCTTTGCTTTTTTCCAAACATTTTTTAAATGTTTGCGGTACATTCGTTAAAAGAGAACAGCGACGCTCTCGGAATGTTAATAAAATAATTTTATTCGTTTCAGCTCATTATAATACTCGTTAAAAGCAACATTAATACCATATTTGGCAAGATTACAGACTATTTGCCTTTTGTTCTTTAGTATTAAGTTATAATCAAACAGAATATGCTTGTAAGACAAACTTATTGTTGTTGTTTATGTTGCATATTAGTTTTTGGCAATAAAATATTAACGAGTCATTTTATTTATGTATTTGTTCATATATCATAGTTAAATATTTAAATATTCGTTGCGTATGTAAATATGCTATAGGCAGAGAAAATTTTCTGGAATAAAGTTAATTGTGTACCAAGCATTTAAAGCTTTTTTTTATTTTTATTGTTTTAATATACAAGTTTAGTCTAACATGGTTTGAAAATACATATATTAAGTACAGTTCTCAGTGAAATATTATTAAAATAATGATTTAACGTGCTTAAATAAATAAGTTAAAGAACTTGCTTAAAAAACATGGGCATACAAAACCATGTCAAGACACTTGTTTACAGACAGAATGTGCATTATCATCGTTTACGAGACAGCCTTGCGACCGATCAACACGGTTAAACAGAGGCTAACTGATATTAATCATAACAATCAAACTAGGAAGTGGACAACAAAGGATTTTCGAGTTTTTAATTTAGTGCTCACTTAACAAGTAATTGGCATATCAATTTGAGAAGAAAAAGCTTTGTAAACTGGTTTGCTGTTGTGTTTACACTGTATGTATTTTACGATTTTTATTTTGCATTCCTAAGGGTTTTCGACATTGAGAACACCGTGGGCATTGAAATAAAGAAATGTGATGAAGTTTGTTATAATTGTAGCAAATGTAATTGTAAATCCTACTAGAAAAAATATTTAAAAAGAGAGACAAATGAAAACTGAGTACTTTTTAGAAGATTAGAACTAAAGATTACCGATCTTCTCGCTTCGGCAACGGAAGTTAAAAGGTTTGTAGTAAGATCTCATAACTGGTACAAGGTTTAGTTTTGCAACATACTGACCAAAATTGACCGGATCATCCGACGATTTAACAGTTCCCCTTTACACATTTATGGGCGATAATATTAAGTATATGTGCTTGCGCATGAATTAACAGACAAGTGTGAAAATAAACACGTTAATCTCTTGCCAATAATAAGACGAGTTATGGCGAGGGCTAACGCACAGACATAAACATCGAAAATGCTTCGTTGCATTAATGTTTTATAATGGACCAATAAAACACCTGCTTCCTGGTAGAGGTGTTTTGCATGCAGTTTATACGAGAGTTAATGGTGTCAGAATCTTTATTGATGTGATAACAATATGGTATGTTTCGCTTTACCGTTCAGTCGTCATGGCTGTTCGCCATCTGGGTATAGCTTATTATTTAAATGATGCTTTAATGTGCTTTAGGAACACTAAAATATTAAATGCTTTTCTAATTTTATAAAGTATATGCACGTAAAACTTTCATATTTAGATAACCACACACAAACTAGTAAAAAAAATGTATATTCAGGTATCGTAAGTCTAACAGTTACTGTAATATGATTGTATGAACGAGTAACCGCAGGACTCCTGTGCGTGACGTCACTCAGACCGCATCGTACGATTCGACGGGACTGACCAAGTGTGGCGTGTTTTTATATTTCTGAAAAACAGTACTGTATTTGTTGACAAATTACAATTCACCAAACACTTGGGATCAATTCTTACAATTTCTTCCCTTAAAACAAAATTATACCTAAAGGTAAATAATGACTTATTTGTAACTCAAATGTAGCTGTAAAAACTGGATTACATAATTCATCACTTATCGTTGTATAGGAAACTCAATCCAATACAATCACAGCAATATCAAGTATATGCAGATTGCAGTGCGCGCGATAGTAACGTGCGGTTAAGTAGCCGGAGCCCCAGAGGTGGCAGTTCGCCGGGTCGGTAACCGGTGTAGGGTCAATTTGACGGCTACAGCGTCCGTTACCAGCCCACTTCTCACGCCCATAGACAATGCACACACAACGTACCTACGCCTCGTATAACTACAGCTAACTTAACCAAACATTACCTATACAGCGATGACTATTTTGAAACATGTTTTTTTTTGCTGCAGTGTATTGACGGGTTGTATTTTATGACAACGATTTAGTTATTTTTTGCTCCAATGAAGTCTAAGCTGACACCCACATAGTTTTATATATGTCATTATCTCATTATTTTAATGGCTAACAATCAAAGTATAAGGACATAGATATTGCGGAAGACTTAGATTAGATATATTAATATTGTGATTTAAAACGATTATGCATATCTTATAAAAAAAAAACCATCGTATTCCTGCCAAGAGATAAATAAAACACAGTACTTTTATTCATATGGCGGTTACCAACTGCCGTCTGTGATTCAATATAAACGTAATCAGACAAAGAAACAACATAACTTTCCTCAATGCTTATAATATGTTAAGTGCAGGCATTACTGCATAGCATAAATATCCCATAAATAACGAAAGCCACATTTTTATCTGCGTACATCACGCGGCTGGCGGCGCAGATAATCAATTGCTAACTACATAGCTACGCAATGAAGATTGTTGAGCTGATGATAATGTAATGAAAAGTGGTGATATATATGTCAACGTCGGCTGGCGACAGGCGGCGACGTGCTGCAGGGGTGTCGAACATATAGGTCATGGAAAATAATTATTTGTAAGTAGAACTAAGAAAAAGACAAAAATGTAGCACAAGTAAGTCTTGTAGCTTGAAGAACTTGGTATCAGATGAGAATTTTTCTCTGATTATTCGTCTGGAAAAAGGATAAATAATAGTTTTTATAATAGGATAAGTAGTATTTTCTCATTACATTTCTATCTACATGTTAACGTATCTCACATCTCGACATGTACTCACGATGTAGATATCACTACTACCGTAAATTCACATACGTATTTTTTCAAACATATATCACGAACTCGCACAACCTATCGTACTATCCTAAAGGAAACAAGCACGACTATCTAGCACAGTATCCTCAACTCCTTCCTCTCGACTGTAGTGGAGTGTTGTCAGCCCTGCAGCGCCGACGACAATAGCATCTCGTAATTGCATCGATACGTGAGGAATTATGTCTATTTGTTTGCACAAATCACAATCACTCATTATATCTTTGTTGCCATGTCATGTGCGAATGCCTGGATCATGTAGTTTCTTTGCTATTTATTTATAAATGGCTGCTGTTTTCTTTGTTAGCTTTCAGCGCTTTTATGTTTTGCGGACACTGGCTGGATGGCAGAGTGAGGATTGTAATTTTGTGTTCTTAAATATTTTGTATTATCCAAAAATGATTTCTTTTTGGATAGGAGTTCAAATTCATGTATCCAAGAATATTTAATTGCTAGCGTTAATGACAAAATAAATTTTGGAATTGAGTAAACAAAACTATTCTTTGTAATATAATATATGTATTGTGTAGCATCCCTCATCCAAACAGCGCGCATAAATCGCACAAAATATTATCTGCAGTCTATGATAATGTTAAGCACAGCATACAAATTGTATAATTAAGTAATTATATTGTATTGCACAAAGCAAATTACTTAATTATACAAATTATCTAATAGTACTGATCCGCGTCTAATAATGAGGATTGAGTATTTACTTGTTTTAGTCATTCGTATATTTCTTTACGTGTGTCAGTTTCCGCGAGTGCATTTCCGTGTGCTTTGTCTCGGCTTTATTCAAAATAGTTGTTTTTGATGATTTAATATTAATATTCTATGTATAATGTTTGTGGATGAGTGGATTGAGATGTTAATGAGACATGCATTTCGAGAAATGGACTTTGGGATATTTGCAAGCCGGTACTTTCTTTCATTCACGGGGTAACTTTATGGAAAAGAACGAGTTTAATTATAAAATTTGCAGATTTATTCCGATATATAAGCTTTACAAAATACATTATAAAGAGGGGAACATTATTGACTAGCGAAATTAGCATCAACAGATACTCAACATACCTCTTTATATCACTTTCCAGGTCATTTCAGATCTTTGCGATTAACACTATTATATTTGATGTTCTTTGAATGATATTCATGATGGCTGTCGTATTGCATTCCCCCGACAGACACTTGTTACTTTGATTGTATTTGCGGAAGACGAGGGGAATTCGTGGGGTTCTCCCCTTAAGCTTATCATGTTAAAGTGTTACTACTGCAGATAAGCTGTTTTAAAATACACTCACCGGCACAATTAGGGGAACACAAAAAAAAGGTTGATATTTTCTAACATTGTAGGATATTTCTATGAGTGCTTTTGGTTTAAGTGTTAATTACATCATAACAGATTGTTTTAAGTACACCCAAGTCTTATTGTAAGTGTTTTGACAAGAATTTATGGTTTTTTAAGATTTTGCTCACTTAACGTTTTTTACTCATTCTGATAAGAACTTCAGTGGATGCTGCTAAAGGGAACTGTAGGTCATTTAACTGTTTACATTTGTATAGTGCACATTGTTCCGATACAAAATGAGTGATTTGCCAGCAACTTCTGCAGCCAGGGCTGTAACCATGATCGAGGAAGGGCACACCTATCGCTCAGTCAGTCACGCATTGGGGGTATCGACATCGGTGATTTATCGCATCGTCCGACGTTATAGGGAGACTAGATCGTACGTGCGCAGACGAGGGCAGGGCAGAAATCGGGCAACTAGCGCCTTAGATGACCGTTTCTTGGTCATGCAGACTTTACGAAATCGTCGTCAAACAGCTGTTCAGACCCGAAATCGTTTAGCAGAAGTCCGGAATGCGAATGTCAGTGAAAGGACTGTTAGAAGACGGTTAAATGAAGTTGGTTTATACTCTTACGTGCCAGCAAAGGCTCCAAAACTCGAGGTAGCTCATCGTGTAGCCAGATTGGCATTTGCTCGAGAGCATCGAGATTGGACAAGTGAGTGGGGCCGTGTTTTGTTCAGTGACGGGAGCCGATTTTGTGTAAATTTCGTGGACTGGAGGGAAAGAATGTGGAGACATCGCGGGGAACGTTATCGCCAAGCAAATTTCACTGGAACTGTGTCGTATGGTGGAGGGTCAGTGATGGTATGGGGTGGTATATGTTTGGGAGCCCGCACGGAGCTAGTGATCATCAGTAATGGATCGCTAACTGCACAGCGGTACATTACAGAAGTGTTAGAACCCCATGTCATGCCTTTTGCCCCATCTATTGGTGAAAATTTCATTTTCATGCATGATAACGCAAGGCCTCACACTGCACGCATAGTGAGTGACTACCTTAATGAAGTAGGTATCACTCAGATGGGCTGGCCAGCGCGATCAGCGGATATGAACCCGATAGAACATGTGTGGGACTACCTGGGAAGAAAGGTTCGACAAAGAAATCAGCCCCTAACAATGTGGAAGAACTTAAATCGGCGTTAGTGGGAGAGTGGAATAACTTGCCCCAAGAACTGATCGACAACGTTATCCAAAGCGTGGGAAATCGTATACAGGCTTTAATTCGAGCCCGTGGCGGCAATACCCGGTATTAAAATTTTCTTTTATGGGTGAACTTTAAAATTTTTGTCAGTTTTCAATCATAACGAAAAATCGTTCAATGTTATTTATTTGTAATTTTGTTAAATTCTTCAAGAATAAATATTGTGTGAGTTACTAAAACATTTAGTTTTGTTAGGTTGAGTGCAACTAATAATTGTGTAACTAAAAAAAATATGTATTACTTTAGTTTGTAAAGAAAATCGACCTTTTTTTAGTGTTCCCCTAATTGTGCCGGCGTGTGTATTATCATAAATAGCTTTTATAATACTCCTGTTTGCAAAAGTAGGACAAAGATTAGAAACAATTTTGGAGATGAGTAAAAAGTTTGGTTACTACGGAAGAAACAAAGATTTCTAAACGGGAATTTATTTACGTTTTTGCCATAGAAACAATATAGAGTATTTTCTGTTTACGTACGATTTCTCTTTCGAATCAAGAATATCCGCAAACTCTTTCATCGTCCAACAAAAACCAAGTCTAGAAACACAACACGTATGTATCAGTTTCTACGGTTGTCTAGACAATATTTTTTCCTATTGACCAATAGGTTTTTAATTAGTCGATCGGTAAGTAATAGACGATGGTTGGTAGGGCATAAATATTGCATGAGCTGCGCAGGCGCCGGCGCGCGGCGCGACGACTTCGACCGACGACGTCCGAACGCGTGGCGCGTGCGATAAGATTACGCGACAGATGAATAGAGGAGGAAAAATAGCTGTATCTGGTGGCCTACTACCACTTCTTTAAACAAGACCGTTGCTGATAAAAAAAGGTAGACATCGCCTGTATGCTGTGTGGTGCGTTGTCTAGCTTACCCAACGGGAAAAGACGGTGATAGTAATGAAGAGTATTAGCGTATAACTTGATTATAATTTCATAAATCAAGTTCGATGCAAAAGTTTATTTTCTTTTAGATTCTATCTTTGTCCAAAAAACGAGCAGCGAGAATAAACGGTCCTTAATGACACATTGAAAGCCGAGTTTTAATTCATCAATACAATTATTATCCCATCGATCATTGACCGAAACACGTGTCGGAGCCGCTAATATCCTTTATCAATTCGCCATCGCCCAATCGCTTGTAAGTCGAGATGGTTGCCGAAGCCTCCCGCGCACGTGTATCCCCATCGGGCCACTCCACATGTGTCATTTCATTACACTGTTTACATATCAGATCCGACATCACTGTAATTTATAATTTAACCGTTTCGGCGTACAATTGTTGTGGTTAAACGGAAAATTGCCCGAAGTTAGCGGTGTTTGTATGCGGAAGAAATGACGCATGGTTTTAACGGTCCCTCTTCGTTCCTGAGTACGACTAGCGTGAAATAAAAATAATACATTTACTCTTGTTAAGAATGTAGTTAAATGATTAAAATTAATTCATTGGAAATCGACACAAATAATCTAATCAAAACGAATGATTGATACCTACTTGGTACTTTGGTAATTACGACGTATTGGATACCAAGTAGGGAGATGAGATCCTACCCTATAGTTTTAAGAATAATGTAGGCGACCCAAAACTTGATTGTTTAGACTACCAACCGATAACTGATGATAAATACATACAGGACCTAATTCACGCGTCGGTTTAACGGATATTGCCTTTCGTTTTGTTGCGGAACGCACGCACGTTGAATATTACAATCACACACGATCGAACAAGACGTAAATTAATCAGTAACTGTTTAAATGTCAAACAATATTACCAATACCAAATATTGTGGGCAGAACAATGATTGGGAACCATTGCGATTTTTCATTGGAGTTGCGAGCAAGAATAGCTAATTGAAAACGCAATGGAATGCGGTGTGAAACAATTCAATCGTTATTTCAGTAGGTAGTGTACGTGAATTCCTGGAAATAAAATCGATTGGTGAAGTATTTGCTATATCGAACAATGTACCTATATTCTAGATCGATAGATATTATTTTAATTATCGTAGAATTCGTTTTGATCACTGTGTCAATACATGTACGCAGACATTAATAATTAATTATATTTAGATATGAACAGGGATTACGAGATTTCAATTAATTGAAATTTATTGCTTACGCTCTACAAACTTGAACAAATGTTCAACAACTAACCGTTTAACAACTCCGACTTCCTTAAACGAAAAATAAACAAACATCAGCTGACCGACTAATTGATTGACATCAATCACTTAATACATACTTCCTCATCACACCGCAGGATCCCCTTCAAAAATGTTCATCAGACAAGGTTCCCCTTCAAATTTCCATCAAATGTTTTAGCTTTTTTGCGACCGAATGTCGGTAACGGTCGTGAACTCGGCGAGGGTTCAACGGGCCGGTCAACGCACCCCGGCACGGAAACGATTTCAGAGCGAGATGAAAAAAAACGTGACGAGATGAAATTTCATACCCGTAGCGATTCTGTCTATTGACCGTGTAACTCGCTGTACGGCAAACGGAACATTTTCAAACACACATGTTGACTGATGTTTTACCGCTGCGATTGTGCGAATTGAGACACTAAATTTAATTTTAATCGACTTTAAAAATGAGCCGATTCTCAATTCGACTGCGTTTATTGTGAATTCGTGCCTTATATTTTTGAACCTACTCTTGATATTCAATACGTGTGAGGGCTTATACGAATTACTCTTAATTAAGCCATGACACAGACGTCGAATTATACTCTCATTATGGTCGCAAATTAAAATATTACTACAACTGAACAAAGGAACAAGTTCTTTAAGATTCATTTTTAACTGATATATTAGTCGTGTATTCCAAACTTGTCTAACAGATAAAACAAGTCGCCTATACGTTCATAACACAAGTAATTACAGCGAGCACGGGCACCTAGATACACAGCATTTTATATGACAAGAAACAAGTGAGATCTAATTTAAAATAGATAAATATTTTCCATATAAAAACTAGGTCTCGCGGACTGGATTGTAGAAAACTAGCCCTATCTGAAAACTAGATACATTATTCTTATAATAAATATTTTATGGATGCAATACGATTTACTACAAATAGCACCTTAATAAATATCAAGTTGTGTAATATACCTTGTTGGTGATTATCAATTTGATTCGCAATTTTACACTATTAGGTGTGCAGACAATGAGATCATAATATGCGCGTCGAATAATGTAATTTATAATTTAATAAGTAAGAAATTGTTCTACACCTGTTTTACTTCAATTGGTTCCCTAATCTGTGAATAAATTATCTTTGTTAAAGCCATAGTGGAATAAAACAGTTAAGCGTCTACACCGAGTTTTACAAAATAACCGGATATAAAACTAAATAGTCAATTAACCAATCAGGAAATGCACAACGCAATTTATCTATTAGAGATGCGCTCCAATCAAGTTTATTTACGTCTAAAATGAAACAATAGCAATATTATAATTAAACAAAACCACTTCCTTGTTAAAATCTAAACAACAATTATTCCTTATTCGCAAGAGAAAAATACAATAACATTGTAATAAATTAATAATAAATAAATAAATCATGATATCAGTTAATTAACATTACATAAATACGGTAAACATAAAAAGAATCGCGCATGAGACGTTCGTATCACAGACAAAGGCTTGCGCGGGCGCAGCGGGCAAGTTCATTGCCGCGTACTGCGCATGCGATGTGCGATAAGCCCAATTTGGATGCACTGTGACGAAAACTGTACGTGCTGGCTGTACAATAAAAAATAGACACGGGTTACGTTTCGCTTACAAATATATTTGAGTTTGACGAAAAAGTGTACGACCACTGAATTACAATGATAGAATGACTTCAGTTCATTTGGCTGATGAAGAACAAAATGTAGTTAAATAATTACAATTGAGTTTTTTTTATCTATATGTTAAGAATATAACAATTTATCTAGCAAAAGCATTACTAAAATTTTGCCGTCACAAAGTAGGTAAAGAAGAATGGCATACGAAAGTTTAGATGAAATAAAAGCCTTGGCATGTTTTAGCTCTATTGATTTTCGCGTCAAGTACCTATTTCACTGTTATTTATTTTTACGTGGTCACAGTCACGGGCAAAAGCTTGTATTAAAGCATATCAGATCAAAGAAATTGACCGGCAACTTTAGAAAAACGTGAGCGCTACTTAAAACGTGACACCGTCCACGCCAATTACACAAATCGTCATTTGCATTAATTCTAATTAAGATCCGACGAACAGCAAACATTCTGCGCTTAATTAAAACGACCTGTCATATTATAAACAGGAAAAACACTATATATAGAACATAGGGAAATACGATACTGGTGCAAGAATTCTTAACATGAAGGTACTAGAGGTATAAAGGCTTTATAAGTATTTGCATAAACCCATAGTGCACGTAAACGAACAAATATTTCAGCAGTTTGACGTTAAACAATAAACTGAGTCACGCGACATTGCAATCTGAATGCGATTTTACATACACACTAATTTATATAACTCCGGTACTGCGCATATTGTTTTGAGTAATCGGGGAATACTGGAGATCCAAGTCACTAATAAAAGAAACTGTAAAAAATACTGTTCCATTGGTAGCTTGATTCTTTGATTGAGTCCTATAGCGGTACTGCTTGGATTTTAGAACAACGAAACACTCTAAACGAAAATGCTTTTTACTCTTTAACATGCCTTAGCAACCCACGCCGGGTGCAGCCAGTAAACAAAACGTACATGAAAGCACGCTTCTTTAAATAGCAACTCGAAAGTTAAACTGTCATCTAAATAGAAATCTAACCTTTAACTGATACATTAAACCTTAATTATACCATAAAATCACGCGCCTATCCCCAGCGCGGTAATGGCCGCTAAAAACGCGCCTTTTTCTATCAGAACCGGCGCATCTTTATTGTAGTCTTGTAATTTGAATCTTAATCCAATCTCGGTAGCGTTCGCCAAGTTGACGGACGGCATTGCTCGCTGCTCGGCCATAATCGGCTGGTAAACTTTATAGTCTCGACAATAGATACTGTATTTTAAAATGAGTTGCTATGCGCCGCTTGAGTTGTTAAAGACAGTGCCTAAAGGTTTCTAAACTTTCTAAAAATTCTGACGAGAAAATGTGCATAAAATAGAATTAAATGCTAATGTTGTCTGTAGATAACATTTCGACGACGAAAGCCTTTCTAGTTGTCATATAAACAAAATAATAATATTGTCTGTTGATAAAGAATTATGTACCATCACTATATTTACTCATTTAGGGAAAATTAAATAATGTTTTCAAAGGCAACAGAAGTTTCATATTTGTATAAAACAATTCAACAAAATAAATCTCTCTCAATGGCTACGAATAGTTTAAAAACCATAACTTAACACCTTAACAAAACGTTAAAATATTTTACGAGTACAACGAATGTTTCTTTACAGTTAAACTTAATAATCTTGAACCATAGTTTTGCTGAGAACCAGTATTTGATCCGTTAATGCCGTATAATATGTAATAAATTAAATGTCGCGACAAAAATTTATTGACCTATAATCTCTAACCGCCGTATGTTATGTGTCTGTAGGAATGAAAGAATGTAGGTTAGTGTCACTACTATAGTGAATGAACGGTGATAGTACACTTGATTGCTTATGCTTACGTGTCAGGGTAAAGGGCAAAGCAAATATTAATAAACTATACATTTCTGAAGTTCTACCAATCTGTACTAATGTTATATAGCTGAACGAAGAGTTCGTTCGTTTGTTTATGTTCTTTCAGCTAGCTATATTAAATCACAGTATGATGAATATTAGCAATGCATTAATGTAATATGTTACGAAAACGGGGAGAAATACATACGTAACAATAACCACGCGAACGAAGGCGACTTTGCGTAGTAACTCTAGCAATCGTAAGAAAGAGATTAAATAATTAAATAACCAAAGGGAACGACATCATCGAAATTTAAAAAGGGCTTTATTAATCTAACCTATACCTCTGACAAATATGAGCAATGGTGTTAATAATGATCAAAAATAATTTCTAATGAAATAACTAATAACGAAAATTAGAAAAGCGTATAAAACATTTATCTCTTATGCTAAGGCCATAGGTTACGTAAATCATACAAGTGACACCGTAATATAGAAACTATTTTGAGGAATGGGATAGCATCGACCCCCTGAGGCCTACCACCGCCACTTGAAGTAATGTTATTGCAGTTGTGCGAGAGGGACGGCGCTCTACAATGTGTAGTGCGCTGTCTCACTTCGACATAACTATAAGTGTTATAGGTTGACCCCCTGTAGTGTAATCAATAGAGTATTAATTCTTAAAATCGATTGTGGAGGAAATTATGGAGCCGAAAAGGACAATCGTTTTTGTCATCAGTTCTTAGAAAGTTAAATTAATAAAGAGTTTTTGTTTCTATTGGGTTGGTTGGATTTATGGGTTTGGGCTTATTATGATATATTTTATAATTAAAATATTTTATACTTAACAATTTAGGTTCGTGTCTGCGTATGATTACTGCTTTAAATAAATACCTGAAACAAAAATAAAAAGATTATTAGAACAAACACTTTTTCATAAAAATATTGTTGACCGCTTTAAGGTTAAACAGTTGTTAGACACGTTTTTTGTGTTAAACCAGACATATTTACATCGGCACATGTTCACTACCCTAAATGTATTCCAAGACACGTGGTAGAAATAGAGCAGGCCACGGGAGAGGCACCGCTCATAAATGTTATTCGAATCGAGAGAAAGTTTGTATAGACATTGGAAATCGATTAACAAGCATACAATAAATTATACAGTGCCGAGTCCGACTGTTACTGACTGACGCTCTACATAAGCTATCGATTAACTTAAATTATATCGATTGTAAGATTAAATCAGGTAGCCAACGAAGTAACATGAATTCAATTCAGTGAGATCTTAACATTGATGAAAAATAGTATACTCGACTATGTAAATACTATTCAAAACTCAGATGCAATCAAGGACAAAACGACTGTAACAGATATACAAAAACAGTCCTTTCAGTCCCCTACCATTGTGTTAATTACTACAGACAGACGAACAAAAAACCCACTCGACTTTTAAATTACAAGCAACGGAAAACGATAAATAAAACATATAAGACAATGGGTCCAATCGGGGTCCGTATCTCGACCGAAGGACTATTACCGATGGTAACATAATAAAAAGGTTCCCACCTACATGGTGCTCACAAAAAAGGGGGGGTTGAGAGCGCACGCGCATATATCAAGGAAGAGATTGCTGTGAGTGACGCAAGAGGAGCGATTCGTAACTTAATTTATTTTAATAAAATTAAAAAAGTAGATAATTTGGACTAACTTTTAGGGTACAAAAGCGCAAATTTATACCGAAATAAAATAATTAATTAAGTAAATAAATCCATCCTATTATAGGCGTCCCCGAAGTTTCGCCACAGCACCCGGTTCACCGCCTTCCGCATCCACGTTTTATTACGTAATATGTAGATATATGTAGTAATTTATTTTTTTCTTGGACGAGTGATATTCTGCCAACTCTCGCTACCTTCTTTGACTTGCAGCACTCATGCACCACGTACGCGTATCTCAATCCGCTGACACGGCGTGTGACACTCGGACCGACATTTGTCACGCGAGTCTTGCTTATGATAATATTTTGCCTCCACATCTAAGGAGACGGTACAAAGGACCGACTTATCTCAGTGATGGATATTGTTGCTGGTTATCTTTACAGCAGGATACACATATTTACGATACAAATTACCTAAGTTGGTACAAAAAGGTTTAAACCCTGTGTCAATGAAATTTGGAGGAAAAGTATTGGAGGGATCCGTAAGATTTAATGTCCTGGAAACTACAAACAGAGCTAATGTTCCGAAAAACAAATCGAAATAAGAAAAGCATTAAGATTGATGTAACTTTAATGTATTTCAGATGTATATAGAATAACAATGCAGGTGAATAATTATTGAGAATAAATTGAATACCTACTTGACATGCAGTTTGCTGTTAACGAACCCATTCAGTCTTACAATAATAACATGTATAGTAACAGCCGTTAACTAACAATCGTATCTTATCCTGCGAGCATTACAAACAGTATTTTTCTCAACACTGACTTAATAATGGCAATACCTACCTACATAGAGCAGGCACTAGGCCAGAATCCACTCGGACGGACAGAGACCTACAAAATAAGAAGACGCGCAACATTCTTACGCGTTTCAGCGCAAACATTACGACTTAAAACCAGCATTAAAGTGACATACAAGCAATTAAACATGCGCCTGCGCAGCGGGATTGAGTTTACATTGTTGTACCAACAGTTCATAATAAATGTCGCGCGTGTAAACGTGTTTTTAAATTCGTTAACAGCCGGCGTATGTCACCGGTTCGTTTTGTTTGTGTCTGACACTTGTGTAAGTTAAACGAGAGTTTATGCTGAAATACGATTATTCATTAACGCAGTTTGTATGCTAATGGTAACCCTAAGAGTCTTTACAAGTAAAAAGGGTTTTTGTAGCTATGGAAGTCACTCACTTCATTGTCAGTCAACTATTTTTGTCGGTGTTTGAGGATCTTTGCAGTTATCCAGAGCGTAGAATAATCCAACAGTTCTCTGCTACTGTCAGCTGTACTATTTAGTCAAATTATGTCAGTTACCTTATAAAAACACAATACGATTGAATTAAAATATGACAGTTTAAATAAATTTTATTTAATAAAACATTTCATTAAATAAAATTAATTATTTGGAATGCTTTATAATTATAACAACTTTAAGTGTAGCGATACCAAACATTTACCATTCACTTGCGATAAACATCGCAGCTTGTTAATTATAATTAAAAACCTAGTTGTTAATGTTGTTTTTACACTTTATCTTCATGTATTAAGTCTATTTTTAAAATCAAGCGAACCTTTTATTTTAACGACGTTATTTTTAGTGGTTTTGCGTAAAGATACGGTTTAAGAGGATACTTAAGATTCATTAATTACGGTTTCACACTGATGAGCACAAGGACACAAAAACGTCTTTAAAACTCATGAATTAATTAAATTGTTCAATAATACCTACTTACATTATTCCTTGACTCAGTTAAATATAATTATCGCACAATCATTTAACGTATCTAAAGTTTTATAGAAGAGCAATTTTAAAGAATGAAATTATAATGATTTCAAGCCTCTCCTTAATTAGCTAGGGTTGTCAAGTTACCATTAAAACTCACTTCTATTCCGTTAGGCTTCTGACATCCTTGCCATTTAGCAACTGTACGCGATGTGTTATTTTCTATCTAAAAGCAAATGATTATTTTTTAAATTTGATGTCCGACGCTGATTGATTGATTATGGCCTGTATTTTACAGTCAAGGAAATTACTTGTCTATTTCTTCGTGACAAACATACAAAAAATATTCGTGTTGGACTCGGAGGACACGAAATACTGTCAACATTATAAATTCTTGTTTTTTGTATATTATATGACTGATCACTTTATTAGTTCTACACAAGTTTGGCAAAACTTAATTAAAGAATTAAGGCTAAGCTCTTTGTTACTGTAATATTTCAATCCAACATTTTATACAAATTCATAAAAACAAAAATGTTATTTTAATTCTTAAATTTTATGATGCTCAGCTGAGTCGATGATGTCATTTCGAATCGTGTACAAATTAGGAGTTTTACAATGGTGTTTTATGATCACGTTAAAACGAAACAATATAGTGGCATAATGTGTCATAGAGTACCACAAGTGTGTTTTCGAGGGGCTCACGCGAACGTAATTGGCGAGAGAAATCCGTAAATTTAAAATTAGCGTGCGTTTTGACACTTCATCTTGACCAACGATAATTTACAAAGGTGTCTGTGGGAATAAAATGCGAAAAATATTACTATGAATGGTTTTGGTCGAATGTTTCTTTGTTCAAATAATTTGAGCACTATTTCATCCTGTTGACAGACTGTGAAGGTAGATAACCATATTCTGAAAAACTGTATGGCGGACGGAATGTTTGTGTTCCTGGATATTTTCCTAGGGAATGAAAAGGTAATTTTTATGTTTATATTTGCTACATGACCAAATTATGTATTAGTATATATTTTTATAACAACAAAATCAGGTAAATCATTCATTATACTAACATTCAAATACTGACTGGATTAACCCATAACGATTAAACCATTTTTAATATAATTATCTCCTTTTAACTTCCAGTCTGATGAACATTCGCCGTTCAAGCCAGTCTTGATAGGAATGCCGCCCAAGTAAATGCTCTCGTATGGGAATACAGCAAATGTGGCTTTAATTAAGACATCTATCTGTATTGTAAGCTGCAATAATATTTATAAAAGGAGATGCTTTTTGTTTGTGCGCAAGCTAATTGAGACATTGTAGCAAAAAATCAAGCAAAAATATAATTATAATTGGGCTGAGTATGTGAACTGCATAGTGACAATGTAACAGAAAGAAGGTAAATTGATAAAATTGCCTCGGAAGAGTTTTTTTAAATTTGGCAGCGGTACCATCTACATACCTACGTGGCTACGTCTGACCCCATCGTACCTTTTAAAAAGGCTACATCAGACGTACTAATATTTGTGCAAGTCATAAAAATAATTTCGTGTTTCTAAAATGTTACTCAGAAATATTATGACAGGTCGACATTTGACAAATAATAATATAGGAAACTGCAAGAAACTTATCAAGCATACATAAAAAAACAGATACCAGAGAAATTCTACCATGATTGCTAGTCAACTGGGGTTCAATTTCAAGAGAGCATTGCAAATCGGTATCTGCAAACCGTTCGGTGAACCATACAAGCTGACAGACAATGTTTTTGTCTCGTTATTTCCGCATACCAGTTTACCACGTGACACAAGAGGCCTACTACCAGCTACCAAGGTGAAACTATTCTAGTTGTGGAAGAGAGACGGAGCCTTACATCGTGTGTTGTGCTTTCTCCCTTCCACGGCTGCAGCAGTCTTAGTTTAGGAAGTGGGGATAGGTCTTCAGGTATTGTGTGCCGGCTTCTATGACAACAAACATGGCCTCTTTGTCCACCCGTACGTAATGGGTTCCGCGAACAAGTGATTTACGATGTGGAAAAGTTATGAACGTCTCATTCATTCGCGACGGTCACTTAGGTCTATTACAAGACAGCCGTATACGGCCTAAAGATGACGGAGCAATGCAATTTATTGTTAGTGAATTAAAGTCATCAAAATACTTCAAGATGAAATATTAAGGTCATTTGTAGGTGAAACTTTATGTGTTTTTAGTGAGCACGGAACCTAGTGTCGAAAGAGTCAACATATAAAAAGATAAGAAAAGGAAATTGTGAAGTTTATTTTCTAGACCTGCAAATTCGAGTGCAGTAACGACAATCCCAGAAACAAATTTGAAATACTGGGAAGGATCTTCAAAAAAAGGCTTTCCCCATCTCCATAACATAATAAGAAACGTATTTCGTTGCCCGAGGCTCGTCTCACGGTACTTACATAACAGGACTTGGCAAGTTCCGTGATTTAACACTGTATCTGCACAAATCAATCAACACCAGACGCCGATGATCAATTTCAAAGTTGGTAACGCACGATTCATCGTTTTAAGAAAATAACGGGAATTTCATCGAAACATTTTTCCCACAGTCCGTAAACATAGAGAAGAAAAACAATTTTCATCACACAATAGTCCATTCGAAACATATTTAAATTATATTTATCTCAAATACAATTGCATAATGCACAAATAATAGTTGCAAACGAGTGTTTGAGTAAATATATATATTTAATTTATGTCTTTAATGTGCTCACAATACCTTTAATGAAGGTCGTATAGGTGCTCTTTGTTACAAACAATGCCCTATGTGATATTGACAACACTGAATAGAATCACGTGACTACGAAATTACGCTAAGCACAAGGCAATGTTGGAAAAGAGTCTGTAAATTTCTTGAAGTATTCATCCAGCCACTTCAAATTAACCTGAGAAATACTTTAATTACTAGTTTTATTATATTTGTGTGATTATAAAAACTGACAGCTCTAGTACGACTGACATATGTTTGTGTAAAAAAAAGGAATAAAACCGAAACAAAATTAACACAATAACTACCAGGAAAACATAAATCAAAAGGCTGTCTCAACAAAGTCGTTCGTGCCAAGTCCTGTGTTACCATCTCAATATAACAGCCTAGCCGACTCTTCATAAAGGCCGAGAGCCCGAGACTGAAGCAAACGCACGCAGATCACACTCATTCACGCCTAGAACAATAGGGGGTAGGTAGTGAAGGCACTTGAGGGGTGTCTGCCAATGAGATAAGGGTGGGAACTAAGAAATTGAAATTCTAGACAGCGACGAGTAGGAATGTTATGAATTTAATTTAATAACTAACAGCTGTTTACTGGGCGTTGACCCGTAGCGCATGTTTTTTAAAGTATAATTTAATGACTTATTTGCACTTAGATAGTTATATCAATACAATCAGGTGATGAGGTATTGTCCTTGTTTTTTTATTAAAATAGCGGTTATGTCTAGTTTGATATCAATTGTGTATGCTTATTGTATACCTGGAGAATGATGAACAATCGCAACGTATTTATATAAATAGGTTATATATACACGATAATATAATAAGGTCTGTCAACATGCAGCAAATAGAATAAATTGTAGAATGGTAAACATATAATTATGTAATATGTTATTAACTGTGTTTGGACTCAAATTCTTTTCAAAGATCTTTGTTTTGGTACTTCAGGCTGCGATTTACAATGACTTTTTAAAGAATTTAAGAAACTTAAAATTCGATAGATTTAAGAGTACCTAATCCCAACCAAATAACAACTTCTAAAGACAAAGTGTCACAACTTTGAATCAAACGACGGATTAAAACACGTCACTTTGAAACAAGATAACTGCAGTTTTATTTAAAAATAATTTGTAAAAACACACAAAAGAAATTCCTAGAGTGTTTTAAAAATAAAACGACTTTGTTTAAGACGACGAGAGCTCGTTTACCTATAAATATTACTCACACAGACGTACAGACAATTTATAACCGCGACACCGTATTTAATGACTACAATAATTGTGAAATGAGTGTCTCATTTCGGTGAATGATATTCCTGTCATCTTGTACTGAAGGCATTAATGAAATTATTACTTTTATTGTCCTTTTACGAAAACTTTTAGTCATGGTTTTAAGGTGACGATGATGAATTTTGGAAATAATATTAAACGAATATACGACGTTACTTAGCACAATTAAGTTTTCATCTCAAAACATTTTTGGATTTCTAGAGAGCCATATTCTAATATTAAAGTATTTAAGAATACTACCATCAGAACCAACAATATCGATTACTAACTATCAATAAACAATCTCAAAACTAAATGCATAACATAAAAGACTTAACACCTTTCAAAAGAAAAAAAAAATAAAGTATGTACATTTAAAACAAACCCATTAAAACTTAATTAAAAAGAACTCTAGTTAAGAATACAGATGGTCCTGTAATTAGTGATGTCGGAAACCCGACAGTGGCCGTTCAGACTTGCTCTAATTTATTCTCAGTTGCACTATTAATCACTGGTTAAGAGAAAGGAAACACTATACAATAAGTGCTTGTATAAAATGACTTATTACTTACTTGCTACATGTCACTGAACCTTGAATTTTGTTGACAGATATTTTAACAGGTCGATGGCGAATGGTGACAGTTTGTCTTCACTATTAGTAAAAAAATAAAAATGTTCAGTATGTGAGTCGTGGGAATGTAAAAGCCTATTTTTTCTTTACGTTAAATAATGCATTTCTAATTATATCGGAGCGTTATGGTTTAAGTCGATGGCTTATCAATAAAATTGTTTTGATCTATTGTTTATCCGAATTCGGGTTAAATAAGGGTGGATTATTGTAATCTTTACCGAATCCCAAAGCTTAGATTACGATAAATAAAACAATACCGAATGAAAACAGCAAAGAGGTTATACTTTAAACGAAATGTCACCGAACCTTTCTAGACTATAATATTGACTTATCATTAAGTTTACAAAAGAGAAAACTGTGATAAACGAGACGGCTATACCTACAAGCGGGAGTTGTGTCGTTGTGTAAATAAAACGTAATTAAACAAGCGAGGTCGCGCGCACAACCTTTACCGCGCGTCTCTGACCGGGCGACCGACCCGAGGAGGCGTACCACCACATCTTAACATACATATTGTGGAAGCGGGACAGCGCACTCCAAGCCGTATAGTGTTATCTCTCTCCCACAATTATACTATACACAATAATACAACTTTAACAGTAAGTGGTAGGGCTGCAGCACAGAAGTCGAAACGATTACTATTATTATACGTTATCTGATTAAATGTCCTTAATTATGGTAAATATTTAATTTACCGCACTTAATTTAAATTTTTGCTAAGAACTTTAAGATTTTTTAATTTCTTTTTTTATGTTGAAAAAGCGTACTGCTTGCTGTTTAATTTAATTGACTCCTTGTTTGTCTTTCTGATCATTATCGTAGGCTCTTGTGTCATTTATATGATTGATGTAGATTTCTGGTATTTGTACGTTAATTTAATAGGTACCAATTTCTTTATAGGAAGAGAACTAGTCATGGACTACAAAAATACATATCTTATTTGTAAAACTCTTGTGTCACAATTTTAGTTACCATATGTATTTCTCTGAAGCTACTTGACCGATTTCATTTAAATTTTACAGTCTTTAGTACGACTGCTAAACGGAATATTTTTCTTATCCCTAAGTAATAAGGACTGTTTATCCCTACAATGATTTTTTGAATTAAGAAATAACCTAAAAATAATATTACAAAACAATTGGAAGAAGAACCTTTAGAGTTCAAACTAAGTATCACGAACATTGACCAACAAGAACACAATGTTTCGCATAAACACCCTAATACACTATTGAGACGTCACTCCGATGCGCATTGAATGCGCACACGCATCGCTAGCACCGGACGCGGACCGTTATACTGGCCATCGATCATGCGACGAACTTTGTTGGGCTATGGCCTGACCTTAATGAGTGCATACATGACTCTACCTAGTCAGACATGGGCATTTTTGAGTTCTGTAATTTATAACTTGGAATTTCGGGAAACTGAAACAGTGAAAAATCTTGTGAGATTTTTCACTGTTTTTGTGGTTTAAACAACTGTATTGAAAATGAAACGTTAAATTGACTCGGCTTTATAGATGGCCGAGTGGTTGTGGTTACCACCTCAAACTCAACAATCGTTTGTGTGATTCATGAATGCACTTCTACGTCTAGATGTAATTGGAAGACTTGAATGTTGTGAAACCCTTTAAAAATAATACGGTACAAAAACAAAAATTGAACGTATGTCGCAACTTTTTATTAAAAAATTGCACTGTCATTCCATCCTTATAACATTACGTGTAGTAGCAGTCACATAGCTACAAAAGCAGAAACGCATGCCGTGCCTTAAAATTTCAAGTAGTCCATTTAAAGTATGTTATTAGAGTTCCTTAGCTAACAGAGTAGTCATACCGCACCAACCCGCCACTACCAGTCTGTAATTACCTCACCTGTAGCACGAGCCCGTACTGCAGCTATTTTTATTAAGCTATTTAGAGTAAGCCACATTGATTAATTACACATACTCAATAATGTGCAACAATTAATAACAAATCATAACACACTAATGCATGTTTCTTAATACGCTTTTCGTGTCTACTTAACCTCTACAAATATACTTGAAAATAAATAAGAAGGTTATAAAATAATTAGTTTTGGTTCCATTGAAAATTCAATCTGTAACGACCATGAAAGTTACTGCAATTATAAGTATTAGCATGTATTATTGTTGCCATGGAATTACGTCATTGGGACGCAATGTCAAGTAAAAGCAAAAACTCACGAAAAGCTATACCAAATTACGTTTGATAATTGAAAGCTTTTAACGAAAGCAAACAATAGTGCTAAAGCTGCGGTTACTAAAAAAAAACAGTCGAATGCGCTGAGCAATGCGTGGGCGCCGTCAATTGGCCGAGCGGCTCCAGCGGGTATGACGTGTGTTCTACGCAACGACCCATCAAAACTGACGCACAAATAAAACGGTGACAGATGGAAAATTGCAATCTGCACTCACGACGTGAAGGATAAGCACAGGGAATAATACAGCACTCTTCGTTATTGTCTCTGCGCGAGAGTGGCCATTAGTCGCGGAATTTTATCGCGTTTATTGCTTCGCTAACTTTTATGTCTGAAACGTACGTTCGTGGAATGTGGAGAAACAAACGAGTTGATATCATACATAAAATGGTCTATACGAGTAAACATGTTCCAATTAAAATGCCATTCAAACTTTTTATACCCAGACACATAAAAACTAAAATAACATTAACAATTAATATAATTATTTCTCCAAACAATCGGCTAATCAAATAATCGATTTTCATATATGAATATACCATCATCGACTTAACGAGATGTTTGCTCAGTGCTAGCATTAAAAGGTTTTAATTATACTCGGATCGGCCGCCGAAAAATTAATCGATATCATTTGTTGGGAAAAAAATACGGAGAGTAAACATGCGGCCGAATCGATTTTGTGTCAGAATGGTTAGTCGGATGTTAATCGAGAGGTAATGAAAGAACACGACAGGTTCTCATAACGAGGTTAGTGGATTAAATGTAGCTAGTTCGCAGACGAATAAAAATATTTGTTCGACACAGATGGGAATTTACGCGACTGTAAATTTTCTACTAACTATACCGATTAGACGGCTGGCAGGCCGGGACTATTTGAGAAAGAAATTAGCATTTCTCTATTGGGCCGAGAACGTTGGCACCAGGATATCACTTAATATTAATATGTCCGGCTTCACGTTTAACATATATTTTTATAGTTCTCTGCTTAATAATAAAATATCCTTTCCCTAAATTGTCGTGAAATATACTCTGAATTGCAAAGAAATGCACATATTTTGCCATTGGATTAAAATGCAACACTGTAGGCTTACAAGCTGTATAAACCGTAAATTATGCAATTAATTAGAAAGCATGAAAAGACTAAATGAGTCAGGTATCACGTAACACCTTTCGCGGGTTCGGGCGATTTTAGTAATTGTCACGACCGTTCCGAGGCGCCCAACGCATTCACACTCCGGCGATCACAAACGTTTTTTAAGAGAAACCGATTAAATATCGAATGGCGCGCCGCTCATTTTTGCTGAGATTAACTTACAATCTCGACAAACAGGCATAAAAAATCTGTTAAAGATTTAATTTCACGTTGACTGTAAATCAATTTAAATCAATCATAACGGAACCGAACCTCATTTTTTTCTTATCGACGTGTTTGCTGTTTAACAGTAAATTGGGTCCAAATTTAAACTTAACAGAAACCATGACTTCCGATTCAACATCTAACGATGTATCTCGAAACAAATTACAAAACATGCAATACAATATGTAAATACCAAAAGTTTGGATTTATGTAAGAAAGCATTCAACTCAACGAAAGCACGATCGTAGCTTTATATGGATAATACCATCCACTTACATCATACCTATTAGAAGTAATGGCCACGTTTTAAAAATCACAATTCACAATCAACATTAAAACAATTAGTGTTCATCAAAGAGGATGTAGTCGGTTAAAAACTTATTAGCTTTTTCTTCGTCGTTTGCAGTGCCTACAATTAACAAACAATAATATTGAATAGTACGAAATTTCTGTTTAGCGGTTTTGTGGATTTGATGGGTGCATGCAAAAGATACCTCATCCATTTGGTACAATATCGGTCCACCAAACTTCAACAGAGCAAGAGGCAATTTGCATCAGATTAACAGTTGACTTATGGCCAAATTACGGTGTTACCCGACCGACAACACACAACCGGCTTTATTTACGGGGACAATGTAAAAATGTTCATAGTAACGGTATTCTCGATGGAAATGATAAAATATAGTCGAATTTTAAGGTTATGTTATGACAAACATTAATTTACAAAGTAATTGTTGGGAAAAATTGTGGGGACCACACACAACATGTTGAAATTAAGGATATATTAAAGCAGTGGATGAAATTTTAAAGAATTTTAAACGGTTTATTGGTAAGCGACAAGTTCTTTGCAAATATCTACTTAAAACTTGTATACTATCATAGTGCTGTGTGCAGTATACTATCATATTATCATAGTGCAATGCAGAATAAAGATGTTCTATGGAACGCAAAAATAAAAACATCCAAGAACACGACAAAAACAGTTGTTTTTTAGAAACTGCTTGGTCGTGACTAAGATTAATAACCACTAATTAACCGGCATCGCAAACTGCAGAAGATGTTAAACTGGACTGCCTTTCTTTATGGACAATGGTTTACAAAGTGGGACATTGCGGTAATGGGGACAAAATATGACGTGGAAAGATGGAGGAGCCGTAGACTGCGCGACGCTGGCTTTCTCCATGATTGGTTACCAATTACCCGTTCAGATCTGTCAGTTGCTGGATGTACGGCGAGGAAATTCGGAAGACGCTGTAATTAGCGTTGACCTTAAAGAATTTTAAATTTAAATTTTATTCCGAGAATATATGGGCCATCTCTTATTTCTTGGAATTTACGTGCAATTAGTACTTTATTATCCTGTTGCCATTTAATGTTTTTATGAAGATGCAAATTGTGAATGCCGTCGATGAAAGGGGCCTTGACTGTTTGTAGATGCTAAGGACTAACTCCGATGAGCTTAAATATACAGGTATTTAAAGACAAGGCTGCCTTTCAAATTTTATTTAAAAGTCACCAGTTATACGTATCTTCAAACGCATACAATGGGCAGGTAGTACGCATCAGGCTGGCTGCACGGTGTTGGTCCGAATTAGAAGCTATTGTTTGGGCGGTGCCGGCATTAGGTGCTATTGTTTCATGTGTATCCGCAAGTCCGACCGGGAAGGATGCGGAACAAGTGCTTGGAGATCGGGTCAAGGATGACTCTATGGTTTCACGTCATTGTTCGAGAAGATACAGTAAAAACATTCCTTTGAACACGATGCAGAAGTGTTGCTATATGAAAAATCAAATCCAGCTTATGCCAATTCAACTAACGTATTCCATTGAGAAATTAATAATTTATGCTTACGGAATAATGATAGGTTAAAAGGTTAGGCGTAAAAACAGTTACACGTGATACCATTATAATATTGGTATGAATGATCGCGGCCAGATATAAACAACCATATTAAATACGAAGGCTAATAATGACGAACGAAAACATGACACAGTTCTTTAGAAAAAAACTGATAAAGATCAAGATTACAAAACTAGTTTTTAGAAATATTATAATATTGTGTTTTGATTATTTATAAGCTCTACCTCATTATTTATAATAGATAGTGACATTAACCCATTCAATTCAATACATTTGATATTTTCTAAGAAATGGAGCATTTAGTTTTATAGGATGAATCGTGTAATATTATTATGTCAATGCAGTGAATGTCGATTTGGAAAATAGCTTACCACGGCGGGGGGCTAGCGGAACATTAAAGCAGTGTAAACGGTCAATTTATTGACACCATATCTCCAGCCCGGGTTCGTCCGACAGGTGTCGTGTGTGGCTCAATAAAGTTTCTTACCTGTAAAAAAAAAGAAAAATTGTTTTACGACCAATTACTCAAGGACAAATTGTTGAACTAGATGTTAAGAAACTTGGACCGGTTACATTCAGAGTAGCGTTTATTTATAGTGTCCGTTAACATATGGGGTTGAATAAACAAGTTTTAAGAACAATATTCGGTGTTTGAACACGGGGAAGGGCGCGTCTGAGCGGTCGGTTTTACGCTTTCGGAGTACAGACCACACAGGGATGACGTCGATAGGACGTATGTAAACAGGTGATCTGGAGCAGGATGCAATGAACTTCCAGGGAACACTCCGTGTGGTCCAGTTGAAAGGGTCCTGGCTACACTGGTGTGTTTAGATAAAAACCAACAAAGTGTAACCGCGACAGCACGCATGCGTCGTAAAGCGGACGCCGGTCGCTGCGCCGGCCATATGGCGGAAGTGGTTCGCATTCTTAACGAACTTTGTTACTGCTACAGATACATCTATTTAAAAATCCTCACTCCACTAATTGGAGGAATCTCCGTGAAAATGACAACTGAGAGCCCGGTGAACAAATTCATTCCATTTGTCAGTTTCTATTTACGAAATCGGGTATTACATAAAAGCGAACAATACAGAGACACCAAAAACGAAACGTTTCGGTATTTATAATTCGTGGCCGTATCAAATTAGTTCACAATGGCCCAGCGAGACAAAAGTTCAAGGTTTGTTACACTTAGCGCATTGTCAAAGTGCGTTTGCGGCAATTTATAGGTTTCCGCGTTCCGTACCGAAACGAATCGCTCAGTAGACACGAAGGCGGTTATCAGCGAGCCATTAAACGCCCATGCTGGAATTAGACTCCACACAATGGGAATAATTACACGGCGCTAAACACGCGGAAGGCCTTCAAAATCCGACGTAAGATTACACGGTGCGACAAAACGTGCGATTGTCCTAGCATTTGTGTTGCCAAGCGACCACTTAGAACAAAGAAGGTGGCCAGCATTTTAAGGAAGTAAACAGTTTGTGTCCAAAGATACCAGCCAGTTCTGAGATACGTCTTCCAAAGTTATTAAGATAGTAAACATGGAACAAAAAAGTTTACCGACTTCGAATTTCAGTTGGTACCCGGCAATATTAAGTACTGGCCAAACGTGGTTTTTATACGTATTTACACGTGGTGACTCGGAGCGTAACTAATGTAATTTCGCGAAGGGTTCGTTCACGTAGGTACATTCGATAGCAAAGCCGCGATTATAGCCGTGGGTTTTTTGTGGTGACTTTTTACGAGCTGGTGAGATTGCTTACAGACAGTTACCGCCACCCCTACGGCACACGATGGAATCAATAGTAATTTTCTGACATCAGGGTGACTATTTTCTGATGGTTTTTCGTCCGAAATTTTACTTGCTAACATTTCATTTAGTTTATTTTCAAGTAATTATCATTTGTCAGAGCTTTGATTACTTAATAAAACAACATTTTACAACGGAGTCATGAACAAGACACTGCTTTCTGGAGCACAGTAATGATACACTTGAAAACAAGAGAATAATTGTAATTGTTTGTGAACGATATCGTGTGAAAACACTATAATACTCATATTGTATTTTATAACGAGCTCCATTAATACGGCACTGCTTATACACACAAATGTTAATTACAATTAATCTGTAATATACTTCAAGAAACAATCTACGTTTGAGGTCATTGTATACATTAAGCGAATTATTAGAAAATGTATTTTTAATTACCTCCCAATGCTAATGTTAAACGAGATATACAATAACTAAGTAATAAAATTACTAAGTATTGCTGGATAAGAAGAAAATTACACTATTTTATGCGAGATATTAATAGTTCAAGATAAAATGGAAACTATATGGGTTGAAAGTCATGCCACCCAAGGTGGAGCTCTCGAACAATAAATATTATTGCATTGCGTTATAAAAAGTAATAATCCTTTATTGCGAGGGACTTACGTACGGTACGGTACAATCGTTAGTTGCAAGTCTTAATAGCGCATATCTTCAAATCTCATTTATAGTTTGAGGTCAAATGAGCATTCAATTTTAAAATGAAAATTGAATTCTGATATTTACTCCAAAACCTCAGTGGTGTCACAAATCATAAAACAAAAGTGGAAGGCTTTTATGAAGGCTTGCTCCATGACAGCTGTCAGTGGTATATATTTATGAGTCGATTTTTGTATTCAGGCATGCAATCCTGCGACATTTCCTTATGGGTCATGCGCACTTGTAGATGTGAGCAAGCCCTAGGCAATAATTGTCACAGAGCTGTAGATAACAGTACAATATCATCACGGATACATATTTAATTGTCCTTGTATGAAACTCATACATATTTCACGTGGTCTTAGACTATAATGGCTAACGAGTAAAGAGGTTTTATATTATAGTGCTCGGAACATGTTTCTTGGTATTTCAATTATACACATCCGTAAATGAGTTCCGTATGAGAATTAGAATGTGAAATCATATTGCTATTAAGACCAATTAAATTGATTAATGTTATCGATGATACAGATTGTGATTGTTATTTGCAATCGAGACGATCGGAAATGTCAGTGGTTTTGTAATAAATAATGGGTCTAGTGAAGCTTGTTCGATTTTGTTTTACCGGAATCTCTAATAGCTAAACTATAAGCTTAACTTCGGACGAAGTAAAAATAGAATAACAACTGTTTGGATACGCCTCTTTGTTTTTCCTTTTTTATACAGTATCAAGGTTTCTATAAATTTGCAATTTATTTCAACTTGAGTTTCAACTTTATGTATACAGAAACCTCACCACTGCATCTTATTACCTTACAGGTAAAGTAAATACGACACACGCCCCACCTAATTCCCACAACACACAATTCACAACAAAAGCTGAGCATAAA
Source organism: Trichoplusia ni (assembly GCF_003590095.1). Lineage (NCBI taxonomy): Eukaryota > Metazoa > Arthropoda > Insecta > Lepidoptera > Noctuidae > Trichoplusia > Trichoplusia ni. The sequence continues at coordinate 316,026 of NC_039480.1, read as the reverse complement.
TAAGAGCGGCAGATCTATATCGCAAATCTAAAAGGGAGCGGCGAACGAAGGCCGCATACTAGTCACGTTTAGAAAGACTACACAGATATCATACTGGTCTCTGGTCCAATATCCAGCACCCAAGGTTGGTCGTGACTCGCGCCAAAGGTCAAAGGTTACAGCGAAAACCGAACGCCTTCTGACAGCTTGACGTATGTCGTAGGCAAAGATAGATAAATGATACGATCGAATTTCGAAATGTTTATTGATACGAATGTTTATCAGAACTTATGTATAAGTATCTATATCTAAATCTGCTAGTTTAAAGTTTCGTTTGTGATGACCAACTGAGCTATGCCACATCACACTTGGGACAATTTCTTCCATAACATCACAAACCTTGAAATGTTAATGTAAAAAACATTTCAAGGTCTGTCATGTCCGACACCCGAGGTCATTCATCACAACTCACATTATTTCCTTTGCTGTAAAGGCTTTTTTTTACCATTATCGTAACGTAAATGAACTCTTCAAATGTTCGGTCAAGCATCTCGATGGCGAACGAGCAAAAAACATCAAGACTTATTGATTATGAACGCTCGAGACGTTCCAACCATCGGCTTTGTTTCTATTTATCTATTGCGCAGCATCGATCACTTGATTTGATGAATAAACAATGATCTTTTTGTTCAGAAGAAGCATTTTGTAAATCGCCATTTCTCTCAAACAGAGAATCTACCCAAGTCTGTATTGTAGCGTGCGTCATATTTCAATAGAGTTGTTCAATCCAGCGGCCATGTTTTACAATAATTAGAATTGTCAAAGTAATAGGCCGTAACTATGGAAATTGATATGGTACAAAGCACGAACCTGTTCCGTGGTTGAGAATAATTTGCGTAGCGTGTTTAAACGGGAAATAGTTACCGTCGACAAAGCAGTACTGAACTTAAAAAATACGTTTAGAATAGTGATGAATTATGGTCGTTTGTTCGTGTAAAAGACTTATGTAGGTCGTATTACAACGCCTATCTCTTAAGTGTAACGTATAAGTGACAAACGTTGTAAGTCAGGTCTTGAGAGTCATTAGCAGGCCGGAAACAGGGCGGGAGACGTCGCAGCGGCGAAAATAAATTTGAACGAACATGCGCGGGCGCGCAATGAATACTTAACCATCGCGCATTGTTCAATTTTGGCCGTTAATTCCCAGCCTTGTTAGTTTCTTCGGTGACTAAACAAATGGGTATTTTCACGTTTGCAAAACTTCTTGACGCGACGAACATTCTTAAATAGTTTATACATAATTTATTAAAATGTTGACTCTGTACCGTGTTAATATAAAACTCTATAATAAATATCACACCATGTTTACTGTATTCAACCCTCCATAAAGTAGTCGGGCGCACAATATTGTTAATATCTCGAGCATGTAAACAAACAAGAAGCGATGGCTACAATGTTGCATCGATTCTACTTTATCTATGCAGTGTGGTCATTATTTTTTCTCGGGGGCTCTGTGCGTATTTCGCGGCAGATAACATAATCTGGCGGTAGCGTGCGACAGGTGGTTTAATTAAATTTATCGCTCGGCCCGTGCCGATCGGCCGATGTAATCGGCGATCGCGGTAAACGAGAGCAAAACAATGCGCCCGCGGACTGCGGTAGGTACGCCCGATAAAACTGCCCTGCACGCACTATTGTAAATTATAAAACGGGACCGTGAAGCTTACAACGTTTTAGAATCGATGGCTATAGCATGTTTAAATTATGTGCCAACGGAATCAATGGCTTTAATTAACGCAATACGGTTAAGTTCTATCACTGATAGAATTGCGAGCATTTAAGAATTTGATTGTCATATAATATAATATCCAGTTGCATGTTTATGGTTTCCCATAAAACCTTTTAATGTAGTTTAGTCGACACTCATTAAAATTTTCATTAGCACTAATCATAAAAACAAATCATGGCACCTAAATTCCTGAGCTTCCCCGGCACACAGCTCGCCATTCACGCACATGTCTCACGCGCGTACGCATCGCTTCTAATTACCGCAAGCGGATTCGCCGCTTTTGTATTTCGAACGCGCGGCGCGGGCGCACTGCATCTGGAGCGTGCGAACACCACCGCCGGCCGCTTATGGTGAACGCTGATGAGCAACGCGTTCGTATCCCATCACTAATTACCATGGCTTAGGGCTGGCATCCAATTGACAATGCAAGGAATATATTAGGCTTAGATTAGATAGTGACGCGTGAGTGAAGTGGTACAATGTGATGGTTTAATAGATTTGCTAAGTAGTCTATAGTGACGAATATTTTAGTATTAAAAAAATATCCTTTTTTATTCTATAGCATAGTGAACAACTAAACGGCAAACATCACTCAATTTACAAAACGGAATTTGTTGAATGATAAACGTCATCCACGGCTTTATTTTTTACGGATGAGAAATGAAGAGGCGTCCTTATTCAGTTCCATGTGTCGGATGTCCATCGAGAGCTCGATCCCTAATTACCTCCTCTCAGAACGCTTCAGCAGGCATTTAATAGATTTCTGTTAATGTAATTATCGAGCAGTACTGAGATATCGTTACAGAATGAGGCTTTTATAATTATAACGTTCTGATTACGTATGATTGTAGTAGCAGTAAAGTTCGAGCGAAATGTAGGTCACAATCAGTTATGTGACCAGTTAGTACTGTTTCACTTCCTTCAATAAAAACTGTATAAGGATTTGCTACATTAATATATTTACAGTATATTTCAATGTAAATAATTGTTGATGAAGCAGTCTTTCAGAGTTTTTGTGGATAAATCATGTATCATTCACGAAAACCGGAGTCAACAAACTTGGTGTCTTTTTGCGAGCAGAACAAAAGTAGCCCGAACTGAAGTAACTCGAAGAACGTTCGTCCACAGACACAGTAGATAATTCATCAGATTTGTCGCGGCGGAGATGTTTTTGTCGTCGATTCGCCTCGCGGCAGACCACGGTGCTTCATTAAGACAATTGTAATTAAACCTGAATGGTGTGGTCACGTTTCGCGTGGAGGAAGCTGCGCCATTAGGGACGATTATAAAGGCTCATGTAATTGCCTGCTAAGATACGACAAGGTCGGCTAGACGCGATGCTTGTCATTTCTTTCTATTATTAGACATATACCATTCATTCATTTTAATTGTTGTTGCTTCTGGACGTTCAATTATTTCATAATTTCGTATAGAAACTTTGCAATAAGGACCCCTTTTATTAGTTATAGTTCTTTAAAATTTCTAGTCTTTAAAAATGTTTATTTCGATATTAAGTATCTTCTTAGAAAAATATAAATTCACCTTTAAGCTTTCTATATACTTCTCACTTTTACGATCGGTAAATCTCATCCTATCGCGCCACTTTATACTTATTATTAAGATACCTACATTGATGAAACTATATATAGAGGAATACAGTTTAGTTAAAACATTAACTAATTTGTTTTATGATTTTCCTATATAAAGATAAGTTAAAGAAGTCTTCTGCTAAACCATAAATCGCATCATCTAAATTATAATTCCATTAATGAAACACGAACAAAACAAACAACTCGACAAGAACTTACATAATGTCCATTCAAAATCGTTAAACATTAAAGAAGCAAGACCTGCAAAGGTCCCAGCATTAATGGACTTATAATAACAAAAACCATGAATAGTAAACGTTCACATGTTCCCGTGGATAATGTCCAGTCATTAGCGAACAGGAAGCGACATGGCGAATTATTGCCACCACAGCCATCGGTTAATTGGAGAAGCTGCCGATCTTGATGCATGTACTGGAGTAGCTGGTTGAATTAATAGCATGAAGATGTGCTCGTAGATTTTCGAACGGAAATTGTGAATTATTGCAAGTCCTTGTATCCTTAAGACGCTTGGATTTGTTCGGGTGAATTATATTTCAATTAATGAGGTTATGTTTTTTATTTGCGTCAAACTTCCACTGGAAAATATGTTCCACTTTATCCCACAATGAAGAAATATGTAGACCTGCGAATAATAGTTCGAAATAATAAAGGAAAACAGCAGCAGCTTTCAACTTCCTCGAAATGAACTTTAAAGACCCATCGTCTTAAATATTCTCAGAGAAACGAGTAACTACACGTAAACAATCTTAATTATATGTTACAAGAATTTAAATGCCACAAAGTACCGGCGATATGATCAGTGGCTGAACACACGTCGCGAAGGTAATCTTTATTTAATTAAATGCCTTAATAAATATCAATGCTGCAAAAAATACCCCTGTCCTTTGGCAGAGAGCTGGCAGAGTACGCAAGCCTGGCAACATCTCGAGTCTATTACAAATGATCCAAGCAAAGTGGTAGGAATGCGTTAAGGAAGAGGTATTCAGGCCATTGGGGCTTCCCGTCATAAGCTTGTTAACCGTTTTGAAAACATGCACACGACGAAGAATTGGAATAATGGATATAAAGTGATGGCACTCGAGCTGAATACCAGCTGCGTCTCACGGCGTCAGCGACGACCTCGCACACTTACCGCCTTCCCCACTTGTGTATCTGAGCTAACTCGGGAGCGTTCACACCGCGGTTATGAACACATAAAACATCATATAATTTCTTAGTACTAATAAAACTGGGGAAGTTTACAACCGCCTACTAGACAGACAGATTAGACTACGTATAAATAACCCTTCATTTAGCAACATTCTTACACTTTATTGCTATTGTTAATTTGAACTACGTTTCATACATTGTGCTTCTAGTTGCACGAGACCTCGATATTTCATATGTTGCAACACCTAACATTCAACACAAAATATCTCCACACATTTAGATGACATTTAGCTAGCGCGGAACGTGACTACGAAATGACAAGTCGTGGCATTCTCAAGTATTTTTCACCTTTGCGAAAGGAGTCGTGATCGGATCGGTAACAATCGTAGTTCCAGGCGGGCGATCTAATCGAAATAGGTCGTTCATACGTTCGGTGCGCCGGCGCACGCCTCGCGTTGTTCTTGCGCAACGCAAGCAAAAGGGATTTACTGTTTGAAAGGTCGTATAGACAACAATAACAAGAATATTGCACGTGAATATCGCTCACGTTTTGCATTGAATAGGACTCGAGATTTCAAGCGGCACTAGTTAGGAATATGGTAAATGACTAGCACTGTTTATGACCAAACATAGCAACAATGTAGAGATAATATAATGGAGGCAGTGTTAGCAGGCAAGCAGGCATCAGATATTTTTCGCATACGAGAGATGTCCTGTTGACCAGGAGCGGAGGTGAGCGTCGGTGACCGCGGGTGGTTGGACCTCACCCTGATCCGTCAGGTCCTGTCAGCAGCAATCCGGTTGTTCTTCATTAACATCGGGCACGGCTTATTTTTAGATCGGCCGTCTGCTATCGTCCGACGTTTTTGCTGTGCCTCGGCCCGACATGCCTCTGCCGTAATTTTATAGTTCCGGAGAAACGGTTAAGGGAAGCGACATACGCACTTAAACGCCGCTAATTATTTGTTAAACGCGCTCGATGGCGCCATTATGAAATATCTGCGATGTTGGGCTGTTTGTGGGAAATAATGTGCTCGACATTAACGATGTTTAAAGACGTTTATTGAACGTTAAATTGTGGTTTATTTAGTTGAGGGAGGAGATACGAGATACGTCGCTTGTTTGTAGTTAGCTTCAGATCTTTTTAATGATATCGTCATAGTTTATTGTCGATGCATTCGATAAGGTGTCTAGACTGAATATGCATGACCAATAGGTAAACGGGTCTCGTAAAGTAAGATGTGATAATTCTGAGTTCATGACTTAACAAAGCGACGTTTGCGGACCGTTCCTGGCGTACAATGGAGCCACAACAATACTGTGGCGCCAAAGCTTGCTTATACACCCTATACATCGTTCTGGCAAATTAAAAGAAAAAGGCCGTCTGGTCCTGAATATCGTTTACAAATAAACAGATGTTACGCTGCAAAAGCATATTGCACGTGCTTTAAGCACTAGTTCTGCTTGGCTTTGTACTGGACATACAATTGTGAACTTCCATTTTGCACTACTTCACTATCTCTGCCTCATTACAGTAAATCGAATGTATCAAGCAGATATTATGACATCTCACGGTTATTGTATGCAGTACATTCGTTAGTTGAATCAGATTAGGCGTACTGAGTAAAATGTCAACGTCGGAGCAGTTGAGAAACAATAGTTGGTGGCACGCAGTAGGTATTAGTAATGGGTTTGCAACGTTGGCAGTATGCCACGAAACGATTGAGTCTAGTTATTCCCACGTATGTGTCTTAAAAGGGATAAAAATGTGTGTGATGTATGTATGTCCGTGTACGGTAGTGGGCGGTGCTGCGGCGAGGGTCTTTCGCATGAGTCAGACGGTGCCACTCGTAGTTATACGATTTAAAATGTTTGCATTCTAACCCTAGCGACAGTCTAACCCTCGACTAGGGGAGATATCTATCGGCTGACACATCAAAATACACTCGTAATTGTTGGCAATAAAAATGTCGATACATCATATCTTAGACAGGAATCAAAATAGAAAGGGTGGGCTAATAATTACTGGATAATACATGTGGGTGCAGTACTTTTGTATGGTTTGCACCCATTTCAACACTGCTTGATGTCACGAACATCAATGAGAATAGTTGGTCCGTAGTGTGTCGGCGTAATAAAGGGCCATTCAAAAGTAATAAACACGACCAAATTATATGAAAAACTATAAAATAGTCGTTATTAAAGGACAAAACAAACGGTAATGAGTTACTAATTGCGTATAAACGACGTATTCAGACATTCCCAAGAATACAACAAAAAGTCACACAGTTGAATGAAATACGGGTAAGTGTGGGTAGGCAGGTAATGATACGGTGCCGCGGTGGTGCGCTGAGATTGAGATTGCTTTTTGCTTGAAAAGCGTTGCGAGTCGCGGACCGCAGACCATTGTGACATCTCTGTTATGAGAGCGGCTATTTTACCAATCACTGCATTTGGACATGGCGGCTTGGCAAAGCTATTGCGATAGACAATATCGGAAAGAAAGCATTTCTTAATACAAATCTATATTGTTAATCTTTTTAAATAGTTGGAGGAGAGTAGGTAATAAACTGTTTTGTAATATTTAATCATGTACATACAAAAAGCTGTATCGGGCTATTATTGATAGTCAATAAAGCCCAACTTTAGCTATCGTATAAGCAGGAAATATAGGAAGGAATACGTATTCTACAGGTTAAGTAATATTACTAACAAGTATTACGTTATTCAAGGTCTGTCCAACAGAGTATCACAAATCAGGTGACGGCTCAAAACAATGGGCGGCGCGGACACGCTGAGTCAGCGGCCTTGCGCATGCGCGTGAGTTCATATCCCCACCACAGCGACGCGCGACGCCGGCGCATCACTTCACGTCATTTTAATCAGTAGTTTGTACGATTAAAGCTCGTTAGAGTACAATGTATTTAGTTGCGGTAGTGTTAATGTAACCTTGTTTAGTTTTTTGTTGATAGAAGCAAAAATATGTTGGAAGTCGTTTTACACGACTGTTCAAAATAAGGAAGCTTTTAAATACTGTTGCGATGGTGTCAGTTGTAGACAAAAACAGATATCCTGGATGCATGATATTGTTACTTAATACATAGCAACTAAACTAAAGTTTAAAAATGGAATTGGCAATTTACAAGATATTATTATTAATTATTTTAAACTAAAAAACGTTCAAACAATGACTTTACATATATGAAAATTTCTAACGCAAAGCCTTTCTAATGAACAACACTGCCTACTTCGAGTACTTAGAAAGATAGGAAGCATGTGTTTGTTTTCATTAACTCGCTTTTATTCCCGGTAGGCAGCTGCGCGGGTGCCGATACAGCACGTCGCCGCCGCGTCATACCCGGTGCGATAGCGCGAATGATAGCTGATAAGCTTGTCGTAATAATACGGATAATAAACTGAATTAGGAGATAATAAAACTTGTAATTTGATATGTACCACGTATATTATAACACTTTCTCTGATAAGTTTCATGTTACTCGACAGTTCACGTTTTAGGATTGGTACAGTCGTCTGCAAAGTTCTTAACTTTCGTATTTAAGATTTCGAGAATTTATCAACTGTGATGATGGATCTGACAACTTTTATTTTTAATATTTATAATAAATGTTCTCTGAATCTGCATTAATCTTCTATAGCTTAATGAGTCATAAAAGTATTTTTATCTCGATTATTTTTTGAAATAAGTTCAAAAAAGTTGTCAAATCCGCCATTGCACTAAAAGTTGCTACCCACCTTCATTATCCACAAACGCCACATTTGGCTAAAAGCGCTTTTAGTGAAATGCGAGGCTTTCCTCATATCAGAGTGCGTCCCGGGTCCCAGCATTAATCCCGGGACCGCATGCATTCCACCCTCGTCATTAATGCACGTCGCCCCTCCAGACACTACTTATTTACATGCGTTTCAAAAATATTCTTTGCCGACTTTTTAATAAGAAATGTTCATGTTCATGAAACCATGTTATCATGCCTCGAAGGTCATGTAAAGTAAGTATTAAAGCACAATTAACAAAATCAAAAGAATCCAAGTACGAGGTACAAATGATAAGGATTAAATTTTCTGATGCAAGATGATTAAGTATGTTCAAAGTTTTAAATGGATTATGAGTATCTAGATTAAAAGTTTCGCTTGTCATTATTATTATAAGAAGGTTTAATGACATAGTCATAAATCGTTAAATTCGTTCTTGAAGTCTAACACCCATTACGCGTTCCTTAATCAATAAACAGATTATATAAAAAATCTAAGAAATGACACTCAATATATTATTGGCAACTAAAGGTAGGTGTTATAGAGTAGCATTACAGCACATGCCGTGGAGCTAGTTTTATATAAAAATACTTATAAACACACAAGTATTGCAACGTTAATATTGATCTCAAACTAAATATAAAATGTGTACCGGACGTGCATTAGTGTGACGTAAGTGTACATTCCAATACTCGTGTTACGTCACAGACCTGCAGTCCGAATGCAATCAACTGAGACATACAAAATAAAATAAATAAGTATACGTATTTAACAACTTTTTTGTCTATTTTATGTATGTATATTCTTCATTGAAACAACAGACGAGGAATATTGATAGGTAGTTAATGTTTAATGAGGAAAACTTACAAAAAAAAAAATAGAAATATACATGCGATGATGCAACAGTTTCGTAGAGGGTCCTAACTCGCCTTGGGATAGAAGGTTAAAATTCATTACATATCAAAAACATACACCGATGTGCAAGAAAATTATAGACCAGCGAAACAGTCAAAACCCTTAGGCTATCAAATAGACGTTTCAAGCATATCAGGCATATAAATAACAATCAACCTTTTCACCAATCAACTTGATAATTTACACCTTAAAACGATTATGATAAGGGCTATAAATTTTATTAATTTACGAGTACATAAATACAACGTTTAGCGAAGCCGACTACAACACAAAGAGTCGATCATATTCGCACTTTAGCGCTCTTGGTGAACAAAAACACGTGATTACGTATAATTAATGTCTTCCTTGATGAGACCTGAGACCGTTTAACAAGATTTATTTATACACGAATAATGTCTCGGTATATATTTTGCATAATATATATTGTAATTGTACAAGTCGTTGTTGGTCAACGTTTAATAAATGTGGAAAAATAATTATCTGGATAGGTACCGACTGGCTTCTTGCAGCGGGAATAAAAAGACAATTGATTTGCAATATTCGTTCGAAAAGATATTTTAAAATATATTTAATTAAAATGTAAATGACTCCGCTTGAATATTTCTTTAAGGGCATAACATTTTCAGCCATAACTTTTCAAAAACCAAAGACCATGTCTTGTACCGTCCTAACTTTTACAATTAATAACACAGGTTATCAGTATCACATTTCTAGGAACACACACGTGGCGATGTCTCTTAGGTATTCAGAACAACTCGGGACTTTCCAAGACGATTCCAGATACAGTGATAAGTAATGATTAATCATAGAGCAAAGAGTTTTAACAACAGCTGCCATATGGCTAATACTCGGTAATCCGTACTTAACAATGATTGCGACTCGAGATTGGAACAGAGATGTCAACAAATGAGACAGCTATACTCGAACAAATGGAAAGAAACAAGATTTGTCAACTCCAGAAAAGTTTAGGGTTCCGAACATATATTTAATATGAAGATTCATGCAGTAAACTTCAAGAGTTTTGACAATTACCGTTATTGTAAAAGTATCAAGATTGTATATGAATAGAAAGACAACGTAATGCTCAGAGAGAAAGATGGACAAAGCTCGTATCACTGAACCATTACAGAAATGGTTCATTGAATCATTGAACCACTTCAAAACAGAACCCTAAAGTAAGATAAATGATAAGACCGCTGAAATATTAGAGACGTGACTGTAAGATTAACCAACAATGAACGTTGACAATATCGTCACAGTCATCGTATTGCTGTGCGTGGGCGCAGATCATTCAACTAACCATAATGGCTTTTATCATAATCGGGAGATTTTTGCTCCACCAATAAAAGTTAATAGCTGCTATTCGGTGTTCTCATTGGTAATGTTTTTGCGCAATGTTTAAACTCTTAAAGAATAATTTTCGACAAGCCTATTAATTCTTAAACGCCATTTAAACGTTGAGAGCAACATAACAAGATGTAAACGACTGCATTTTGATAAAAAAATCTCATATTACGGCGGAAAGTATCAAAAGAATGGCGCCAACATCAGGGACGGCTTTACGCAACATAACACATAAAAAAACTCTTTTAGAATAGGTGAATTGAATTTTTATAGTCGTTTTTACCTGAATATCTATGTCGCGGCAGTAAACCGTGCGCTAGTACAGTTAGGAATCTGATACGTGAATGTGGCATTCTAACGTGCGCCTACGCACCATGATCCGTCGCCATCTTTTTTGTTGGGATAAAAACGTAATGGCATTAAATTAAGCCGGTAAACTTTATAATGTTGTTAACTTGTAAACACGATAGCAGGAATTGCAATAAAATGGCTAATTAAACACAGAACAAGTCGGCATTGTTCGCGGACGCTTCCGACAGAAGCTAAGTTATTCAAACGCCCACGCCAAATTAAACGGCGATCGCTTTGCATTAGAATTAACACTATTGTCGCTGTGATTCAATTACTACAAACCCATAAATGTATGTCAGCTGTTTTAAATGTATGCAACACGTTAATTGTGCAATTTGATTTATGCGGCTTCGACAACACCAAAGAGAACGCACGTGGTACATGTTAACAATATTGTCTGATCCAATGATACCGATTAATCGTCGTGTGTGCGGTGTGTGGGCTGCATCGACAACATATCCGATATTCTCTACATTATACGGCTCTTAACAGCGACCGCGAGCTCATTATGGTAAAACGACAAAGACCGTTACGCATAATATTAGTATTATAGAATGTTTAGAGTATTTAGATAACCGTTATTTCGGTTATTTGATAAACAATGACACAAGTGAATGCATTGTGGGAGCTTTGAAGATTTGCATCCCGCATGAACGTAGTTGATGGAATGAAGTTGTTTATCGATCAAACAAGGGGGAATATTTTCGTATGGATCGGCAAACAGTGGGCATTTCGCGGGCGTGCATTAACGCTAAGTAATATTTAAACAAACACGGTCCCACGTTGGGCGCCAGTGGGACGCCTCGGATTATGCACCCGGCACGTGACGCATGCATCTGTTTACGCTTTAATACTCCGTTACTTATGTTTCTATGTTTGCATTTCACAGCTCGATAAACAAAGATTGTTATGTCCATTGACAGACCCTAAATTTTTGCAACCCCCTGTAGTTTCGACTTTGTAGCAAAACGTGTATGTATAGTTAATGTACGCGCCACGTGTCCACAGACCGCCAGTTGTAATTTCCAAGTGAGAAAGTGAGTATTAAAACTAATTGCGTATAAATCATTGTGATTGGGTAACGTGACGTGTGTTTGTGACAATAGCAATGGAAATTACCAAACAATAGCAATTGGCGCGCGAAAACAGTTGCACAAAACGTTCAACTTATGTAATTGTCTCTACTGTAGTATATTATAATATAAAATCTTTTCAACATTAATTATGTCACCAGTTACAACTCTTTTTTATATTTTCTTTAACAAAATATTAAGTTGTGATCCTTAGGTTTCTAAAAAAAACATTTCCAAAATGTAAAACTATAACTGCGCCAAACCCTCAACGAGAGCCCTCCAAAAACCGTTCACAAGAAAAGAAAGTGGATAGCTAAAGATTTTACAATTGTAACCAAATCTGTATGAATGCGCGGGCGAACCAGTGGGGCATCTCTATTGAGACGGGAACCTACCTGGGAACGCAAGTGGCATTGTGAGATGACGCCTACCACGACCGTTATAATGAGATGGCCTACTTGACGACTGGCGGTGATCGGACGTTATGATGCCAACCTATTATTCTAAGTATCATTTATGATGTTGGAAATTGAATCCTTAAATTAGATTTTCAAAGTCGATGTTTGCCTGTACCTTATTTAAGACGTTAGGACTTTTTTTACTAATTCTTTAATACAAGATTACTTCTTAAAGGAAAGATGGTTCCAATTTTGGAGGATACCTAAATGAAATTTGTTCAACCTTATGATATTCTGATGTGACTTACAAAAATAAACATTGTGTAAGATAAAACAAAATTTTAAATGTCACGTATAAAAGACACGCTCATAAAAAATATGACATAGTAACACTTCATTGTCATTTTGCCAATCAATACACGAAGGTCACATTTCAATCAATAACATTGGAAGCTAAAACAATTACTTGAGTTTGGTTAGAATTGATTTAATGTTCATGAAATTTTGAATAATAAAATAAAATTTGTATGAGAGTAAGTGTATACATATATAAGTAGCTTTAAGTTGTAAACAGTTGTTAATCATGTCTTTTAAATTGTTTAAACAAAGTCATGATAATCTGTCAAAAACCCTAATAAACTCGAAGTTTCTTTAGAGAACACGATAAAAAAGTCCAGTTTTCCTTTTTAAAATTCCACGAAAATAAGCAATAAAACACCTACATGCGTAGTTAAGAAGGCCCATATTTGGCAAATAAAAATAGTTCATTTGTATGTGATGCGCGGGCGCACTGAGCGGTGTGCATTATTGATGTGCATCCACTGTATCTCGACGCTATATACTAATGGGCCACGTGTGCTGATATCGTGTATCGGCAAACACAACAACAAATAAAAAACAACTTTATATTAACACGCTTAAGGCGTAATTTCATGCGTCTACACTTTTGATTCAAGCCCATTATTATGATAAAACTATAACCTTCACAGTAATATTGGTAAGTAACACTAATGCGTTTTTGTTTGCAGCAACCATAAATATGACGTACCTGGCGATATGCAAGTCTTTAATGCCGTGTAGACAATTCCTTGGCAATATAATCGACGGCATTCAGATGTTATTTATTGGACATTTATAATAAAAATATTGAGCCGACACAATTGAAGCTTTAGCGATCTGGTTTTTAAAAAGTTGACGGCTATTTGATATGGTGACATTACCAGCTGTCATAATTTACGCGCCAATGCAGCAATGTGAGAGAAGCAAAAATGGATCACAATTCACGAAACGATTCGAAATTGACAGTTCAACGAAAATTGTATTTTAAACCGTCTGGAGTCGGAGACTGGCGGTCGATAAATCCTGTTCGACGTATACTTCAAGGGCATGCAGCTATTTTTAGCGCGTCCCGGGCGAAGGCCGCCGTTTCAGGCACCGACACGAAGGACGCCGCGTCCGGACGATCGCAAGTTGTCGGATCGGCGGTCGAATTTTAATGTTTTTTTCTCCGAATCGAAACGGCAAAGAGTGCCGCCTTTTAGGGTTAGATGTGCGTAGCAAACTGAGCAGGTACTCGTATGAGAAACGAAACGAATTTGATGTGGCATATGATGAGAATGTTATTTAAAAATCATTATCAAATTAAAGGGATTTATGGTCTACCTTTCGTAAACGCTTAATCGGAAACGAATGCGAACTTAATGATACGGCTTTTGGAAATACAAGGCGCGTCGAGATAAAAATAAAGAGAACAGCTGCTTTCAGACAGGTTTTAAACCTGAGAGGATTTGTAATTAAATACGTGTAATACGTTTTCACTAAAAATAGCCGATCATTATTTTATAGGAGCATGAATTGGTTATGTTAACCCCCATACAACACAATTAAGACAGTGTCGTCATGGTTACGAAACAGTGGAAAGTTCCATTAAATTGAATGCAGAATATTATATGAGTATTTATTGTTATTACACATAGCGTTATTGTCTATAATCCGATATTATGACAACGGTTATACAACAAGGAAAACATTGTGATATAAACAAAAGACGAGGAAGCTTTGCAAGTCGTAACATATTCACAAATCTGGAGGGATGAAATAAAATATTGAATGTCAGAAACATGACCCCACGTATGTCGCGACCGTTGTATATGAACGAGCAATAGCTATAAACTACCATAACAAAGGTACTTATCATTCACGTGATGTATATTTAATTAAATTATAATTTAGTTATATTGTTATAAGTAATCCCCACGTGTTGTTCATTAATTAGCATACCTGTATCAATGTTTACTCTTGGAGGACGCACAAATAGGTAAATGTAACATGAAGATTTAATTGGAAGAGAACAATACAAATTAATACTGTTTATAAGTATTTCTAGATGGCTGTAAGCATTAAATATGTTAAATTTTTGTTAGAGTAAGGTGAATAACCGAAAAAAAAAATTAAATGTCATAACCAGATACTAATTTACAGGGAAAGGAATTAAAAAACATTTAACACCACTTAAAAGAGTGTGAATGTTACGAAGATTAAAAATAATAAATAGTTACTTGGATTAATATAAAAATATACTTAATACACTTCCAAATCTCGACATAGTAATTAGCAGTGACTTGAAAGATAATGTCTGTCAACGGAATGAGGTCTCGCCTGCGCTTGCGCATTTTATTGATTGTCAAAACCTTATTTCCACATCCGGTTATACCGTTGTTATTTATCTATTCAAAAAATATATAAACGTTCCGGATAATTCGTTAAATTTACATATTTATAAGCTTTTTGAGATCGGTATCGAAAATTATGTTTAAAATTGCAACATTTTTGTTTCCTAATGCTTGATTCTTTTGTTAAGATTAGATTTCAATGAAATATAACCTCGTTTAATTTAAGGTGGGTTAAACTTTCGATTCGGATCAATCAATTATTTTCGGACATGAATGTTGGTTTAATTATTGTACATTCAGGTAAATTGATGTTATTCTACTGCCCTTGGATTTTTATGAGAGATCGTTAATAGTTTTATCGCATTGAATTTAAGAAATGATTGAAAAAAAATATTAAAAGCTTATATTTTGCAACGATTTAAATTGAGAAATCAATAAATTCCTAAATTGATATTCAATAAACCTTCGGAGGTATATATAGCGAATTTGTTAAAAACGTGTGGTATTTAGGACGGTATTCGCATTACCTAACTTTTTTAATATTTCGCCATAGCAGGCAGAGTGAATAAATTAAACATTTATTATCCCCGCCGCTAAAGTGCGTTACGTAAGGATGACGAGTCCTGGTCGGATCTGGTTAGTAATCGATTTGTCGTGGTCATCTGTCCGGGGGAATGATCTCACCGGCTACATAAGACCGCGGAGAGAATAACGAGTTCTAAAACATAGATCACGATGACATGTTACAAAAGAAAGTTAGAGGATGAAAGACTTTAATGATTTGCATAACGATCGATATCTTTGATACATTGTGGCCCTTAGGTAATAAAGGGATAAACTGTCTGAGGGACAGCCGCTTACGTAACATTGTATTGATGTAACGCGGTAAGGGACGGACGTTGCGCAGGAGTTTGACGCTGCATCACTTTCGTACGGTGAAAGTATGATTTATATTAAGGATAAGCTTTGAGGTATTCGATTTATATTGATGGCGACCTTTTCTTGTATAATAAATTAATCAGTCAAATTTACAGGCGTTTTGCAATCAATACATATTTTCGTTAATGCATCCCGGATGCTACCTGAATATTGAGCGTTCAATTCAAGCTTCATTTGAAACTTTTTTTATAACTAATCATTCGTAAAAAAGAGGATCAATTGAATTACAATTACACACTGAGATGTCACTCCCTCATTTAAAATTAAGGAACATAAAACATTTAAAGCAAATAAATCCTGCGGGCAATTTGCGGTGTTGCCAAAATCGAGACGGGAACTGCGTGCGGTATGTACTCAACGTGATACAGTGTTCAGATCAGACAGTGATTTATATAAACACTTTGATGGTGTTTCTGATGATGTCTGGAACTTCAGACAGGTTATATAAAATGCTGTTACTGAGGAATCATGCCTGTCTGAATCAAATATAGATTGAGAGTCCTGGTTTACGTAAAGGTTATTTGAAGATATCGGAACTGATTTTTGGCGAGAGATCTTTTTTGTTGCTATGCTAGTTTTAAGCGAGTAAAACATTCAAGGTTGTGTAAACAGGCAGCTCATACACTGTATGAGTGACTTTGACAAAATGTTACTTCCTACTCTTATCATGATTAATTTTGATTACACTTAAATCCGAATGAAAAGCAAAACTGTTATCAAAAACTTTAGACTAACCTACCAAACTCATATAATGATAAATCATCACGTTTTCCATGACGTGCGTTGTGCAACACATAGAAGAACATGACTATACATTACACGTTAGCGAATAAATATTCAACGAAACAAAGAAAAAACAAGTGAACATGAGTGTTTGTATGTTCGCAGTTCATATCTGGTGGTAATTTATTGTGGCGCCATGTTGCGGAGGACCGATGCGCCGGCGCAGCGTATGCTAACCCACCTCAATCATTGTCTTAGACAAATACTAGAAATAAACGCGTAAGCAATAATGCGCAGATAAATTAAATTCCAAAAGAGACCAGACATGAGTTTAAGTGTTCAGATCTAGATTTTTTGTTGATTTATCCATAAATCTAGTTTTATAGCATATTTAAATATGGCCAGGCCATTTTAGGCAAGCATTTGATTTCCTTAAAGGATAAAATTGTCTCGACCGACATAAAAGTCACGCACATGTAGCTACGTTACATAATCTATTCCCAAAACGGCATAATGATATAATTATGTTCAGTCTAAGTGCCTTATCGTAATTCTTCTTCTCGGTCCGTCTGTCCCTTGAATAGACTAAAAAATACCCGATAGAATTTGCAATTCCTTGGCGTAAGTACGTCTACTTTATCGGTGGCCATAACTCGTCCAGACAGGTTCCGTAGGCGGGTTGGGTTGCAATAAAAAGCGGGGTGGTTACCGAACGCGGCGGGTCGTCGCCCCCGCGCGGCCTTCGCCCCCGCCCCCCGGCCCGCGCGCCGCAGCAAGGACGTCGCCCGCGCGTTGCATAACCACTCGCACGCAAGTCGTTGATACCGTTCCGAGATGCGCTCCTTGTCGTCGGATAGGCTGCGCAAGCCGCACCGGAATGAAAATAAAAGCTGAATGCACGCATAAACCCTCCTATTGGTATTCATATAAACGTCAATTATGGACGTTTTTATATGACAGCCACGCGTTATTGACTTCATCCATTGTAATTAGATGATTTTCACTTTCCACAATCAGTACTCGTACAGTATACTAATTGTGATATATTTATCATAACAATCGTCTTGTTGAGTTATGTTATTTTGAATTTCAGCATCGTTACTAATTGTAACTACAGTCAAACATTCGCGGAAGCGTAGCTGAGTTGGAAATGGTACATTTGTCGTTCGTTCGTATCTAATAAGAACGTGATCTTGACAGAACTACATTGTGGCCTTTCGAGTTTCCTCGATACATAACAAGTAAGGAAAATTCTTAGCCCGGTTTTCTAGGTACAAGATTTTGCATTCCCAAGGACCTCATTAATATTCAGAGCGTATTTACATGCCTCCGTAGATAGAGACTAATGGTAGGGGGCCAATTGAGTCTCGGACGTGCGCCTATAATTGTAGGAACTGGATATAGGGCCGAACGAAGCCGGGGGCGCAAATTATAATAGGCTCCACTGCACCGACCGCCTAATAATAATTGTGTTGTATTGATAAATGTCAAATAGGATTTATGCTTTTGTAAATCTTGAATATAATTCGTAATGCGCTGTTGAAAGGTGTTTTAAAACGGGCATTATTGTACGTAATTGTAGACTGTTTTATATTCGTAAGGTGCAGTTCAAAGTCGGTGAACTACTTGCATATATTATTTGAGGAATAATTATGGTATTAATCGGCAAGGCCTTGCATAAAACAACTGACTATTAATATGTCTTAATACCAGCACGGCCTTATATCAGGTGCGTTCTTATTTCAAGCGGCTATATTTACAAATACCGACAGAGACTAGAGCAGTAGACAAAAACCGATATTTCGTAATAATTCAAAGACTTTCACGATAGATAAATCAAAAACTTTCAACATTATTTACTCACTTTGATCCAACCTTTTCTATCCGATTCCACATAAACGCATAGTAAAATATGTATAAAGGGATTGAATATGTCGCAGTCGGCAACCGACGATCAATCATCGGAATTCACACAATAGGGATCAGCTGTTTCGGAGAAACGTCGACACAACAACTCTTACCTGGAACAAAGACAGATATCGTTAGCTGGCGAGCAAATAAGCTTATAACGTGGGGCTATTGAAACTGACAGACCGATTTACACTATACACAGAATAATGGTCATACACATAAAATTTGGTCATGTTATTGCTTCCATTCACAGCAATACTTATATTACAATTTTTAAAGTAGTTGACGTTTAAAAGAAAAAAATATCAGCACGTCTTTAGCATAATAAGGCCTTTCATAGCAAACACAACATTTCCCTTTTAAACGAAAATACCAAATAACATTTACACCAAAGAGGTTGCAATATTTGAACCTTAATAAAACGTTCCGCCATTCTTATGGCCCCCAATCAATCTAACGTTCACATCGTAGCGGGCTTTAAACAAAGGATTGGCAAAGCCTTCACCATTTATATTCTAAATATCAGCTCAAGTTTCGCAAACGCCCTCAGTTTACGGGCCAAATGCAATTTTCTATATGAAATCGTGGTATCTTTCAATAGGACTATGTTGACTTTTGGTACAAAATTGGAATTTAAGGTGGATTTGCACAACACATTCATTTTGATGAATGAGATTATATTTGGGTACTATGTCTAAACTGTCAAAAGATGCGCTCGCTCTATATTAGTTTAATATGATATTTTACTGAATCAAATCAGATAACATATCTGTTTTCATTAAAAAGTCTGACAAAAAGTTAAAACCCAAGACATAGAATTACTGAATAAGTAACGATAAGGCACATTTGTCATTTTTAAGTTAGACAATAGCATTATTCGTATATATTTAACCAGCTCCATAGCAGTCTAGCCGACCTAATATCTCATACAATTAGACAGTTGTAAGTTATCTCCCATAAACATGTCTCGTGTGAGTTAAGTTAGTGTAAAGATCGTATTAAATTATTATAGGTTAACTAAGTGTAAACGGTAGACAAGTAGTGCACTAAATTGTGGTAACTTAATATTGGTGTAATTTCAGTTTATAAGGCCCTTGTGAATGAGGTGAAGCAAGTTTCCGATACATGATGACTTCAGTCTCCAATTAAACAAGACATTTAAAACTCTGAAGAAAAACTTATGAAGAAACACTAATGGAGCTGTAAAGAAAAAAAAACATGCAGTTTGTATATTCGAAAGCATTTGCCGAGTAAAATACTAAAGTATATTATTTCCAACCCCAACACAGACCAGCATTGTGTTGCAAACGAAACATATTTAATAACAAAACAGTCGTCGGCGGTATCGCGCCGATCTGATGCGGAACACCACAATGCGCATGCGCCTATCGATTACGATAACGCCCCTGACGCATATCAACTGCGCCCGAGTTTATGAGCACCACTCCGCATACCCCGATAAGAAACGCGAATATTTCACAAAGAAATATGCACTCACTTGATGCTCATTCCATTCACGATACTCGAATACTTTACAATAAAATATAAGTGTAAATTGAAAGTAAACAATACAGCTTTTGTTTTTACACAAATGCCTACGGTGCGTGCTCATCTCCATCGGTAAATACAAAGAAACAAGTTTTGGAAAAATTCCGCGACGTCCCATCAAAATCAACTCTCACGGAACAGAAACACATAAATATAATAAATCCATTCAACGACACAATGCGTTCATTAAACCTGGTGGCTTTGCCTACAGACGTTTAATGTACAATAAAATTCCATATAAAGCCTAGGAAAAATATTAATTCATGAATTGTAGTGAGTTTTTTGTGGTGCAGCGGTCATATATGGCGACCACACACAGGTTCGCAATGATGCATTGTGGTCGGAGTGAGTCCACAGAGTAGATTTATGGGGAGCAGCGCCGGCGTGTATGGCTAGTGTAACAGCATCCCTACATGTGGATTTATTTTGTTTACGGTCAATATGCGCATAGCTACACCGCGACTCTGAATGTTACACGCATCGCGCTCAGGTGCGTGCGGCGCAAGTTATACACGACCGCAATAACTAGTTTCAGGATTTACAAGAAAATTGTTACATCAGGCACTGATTTTTCATTACTCAAAACCAATGCAAACCAGAAAAATTATCTACAACAAAGCGTATCTTTTCCAAAAGGAATTATGTATGGTATTCGATGATGCCGCTTCAAGAACAAAGTAACCAATTTATTAGTATTTAAGACAATAATTTCAACAACAAAATCGATGTAAAAATATAAAGAAATGTTATTCTTTACAGATTGGGATAGAAATCAAAAACTTATCCAGGCTCTTCTAACTTGTTCCCAATCGAGTTAAACCTTGTAAAAGTCGAGCGTGCCCAATAAACGCGATAAACATGCGATATACTTAGACACGATAAGTCGCGAGACACCGCGATAAGTCGCGCGACAACGCGATAGTCGAGCGTTTGTATGTAAATATCGTTAGCTACAGATTCCGTATGGTTTTTGCCAAGTTTGGACAACACGTGCGAACGTTGTTCATTCAGCTGACTCATGTGATCTGTTGCTACGACCAATGTTACTCATAATGTATGCAGTTTTTATGGTTCTGCGGCAGTCAGTATGTTGAATGATTAAAATCGTTCAGCAATTAGTCAGCATGAAGTACAGCCATGTTTATCTGTTCAGTGAAAATCAAACAATGTACAGTTAGTTCCGAGTAATAACATGAAGGATCGGTTAGCGTGTTAACCCTACAGTTACAAATTATTTCGCTAATGCTTTCACACATATTAAGACAAGCGAGACGTTAATTTAGTATGAGTGACCTTAATTTCTGACAGACGATTTAATAACTTAAATAATATATCAAGGTACAAGACAATGCTTTTAAGGCGTAAATCAAATTACGGATTAGGAAAATCAGCGAGCCAATTCCGAGATTTTCGTAAATGGAACGTGAGATATCGCGTGTAAAATAATATATGTGATTAAATGTCGCGATTCCATATTTCAAATTGCGGTGCAACTGCCGCGTTTGTTTGCGCACGAGCGTTGCGCAAACGCAAGCGTCGAATCGCCGCAAAGTGACAACCAGCAATTTATCAAACAAATATCTGCAACTGTTTGTACTTAGGTGAGGTTTCAGAATACGACCTTCGTTTACCTTTCCCGTGTGAAAAGACGTAATGCGAAGTACCACTTTTCTATGCGTAATTAATTTTCCAAATCTATTGTTGGTAACTTTATAATGTATTAAACAGATATAATAACCGCGAATCAGGTCAAGTATACCGGAAACTGCGCTGCCCGCTGCGCACGCGCAGCTCGTTCCTATTCAATCTTTATCGTAGAGGCAACACAATGGCCGTACAATATTGCAGCTCTATCTGTTATTGTTGTACTCTTTCGTTTGTGCGTACGTTTTACGCAACGATTTGAGTATCACAAGTGTGACGTCGAAATAAAAACACTTTTCAGACAATGGCCAGAAGTGTAATACTGTTACACCAATTTGTCAATGACTAACGGTAACGACATGTTTATTCTCCGAGTGCTAGTTACTTCCGTCACCTTACACCGTGCAGAAACATAACAACACACAACTCACGTTCATTGTTACTCGTGTAGGGATAATTCAGCCCTTATCACTTCGCAACGGCATCCACAAGTGACCAATTACCTACATTAATTGGCCATTTTAATATAAGTACATTTCACTAGCAAACGAGTGTTGATAAAAATTCACGTTATCCACATTCCGCACATTTGCATTTGTCGGCGGCGACTGGTAAGGAACGCCACTCTCTCGGCTAGGGCTGCAAAAAAATCCATATAGACGACACATAAAGTGAAGACTGTGGTATTTAAATATTTATTTTTATAAGTTAATAATAGGATAATCTAGAATTCCGTTTATATTTACCGATCACAAAGCGCAAATTAATGCTTGTCATCAAATTAACACGTACCTAGGTCCTGATAACATACGTAGTTTTATTCCTTACACGTATTTTGCGTGTTTTCCATTTCGCCACATCAGCGCAGTTTACTCACAGCTACTGTTAACCCTAATAGCAGGCTGCCCTATTCCATAATACGCAACGTGATTAATGGCAATGTAATAGCTCTATTACGTGCCTCTGCCGGCAGAGAAATGCTCGCCCCCTCCAACACGAGTATTAATTGACATTTGAGAAAGTTGATTTAATTGCGGTCATTAACGAAAATGTTAAGGTGTCATAAACGATTATCGGTTAGCTCTTGACTTTTTAGGGCCCCGCAAAAGGTTAATAAAGAGGTATTGAAGTGTTGTTGTGATGAATATCTTCATTGGGATGAAATGTGCTGACGTAAATTGAGTATTGAGATTTATTGTTTTGTTTAATGTTAAGTCTAAGTGTCAGGGCCCACAGCTGTGGCGAGCCATTAATATCTGTCGGACGCACATATCTGACTTATTTGCGTCTGTCGGTACACCTATAGTTTTCACACACATTACATCACGGTTATTTAAGGGTATGGCTTTAGGCACATATATTTGTAACACAACATAATTACGATGGACGATTAATAACTCAATAGGTTGATTTATTATAATATGGACGGAATCCTTGACCTTTGTAACTTATGTGACATTTACAGATTAGTCTTTTTAATTTTAGGAAACAATAAAATATTCGCGTGATTATACGTACAAAACCAGAAACTTTTCCAGAGGGCAATTTAATGAAATCATCAAATAAAAATAAAAAATAATTATGTACAAGGAAACATCGAAGACAATAGCTGATCACAAGTGGACCTTCAGTAACGAGGAGTACTAATAACATGCGCACGAGCACACGCGATGCGGCATAACACAGCGAGCATTACGCCGGCATTACAGCATATAACATAATTATACATAACCGCAATTATAAGTTTAGTGAGAACGTCACATGCGAGTGACCACGACGCACTCACTGGCTATGTGAACCGGCATAATATTCAAACATTTTGTTATTTTTAATAGTATGTTAAATACTCGGTTTGTAAGGTCAATGTTAACAAGTATACACGTAATTGAGACCCATTAAAAATATATATGAAAGTGTTGCATTGTTGGAAGCTCTTACTATATTTCTAGGGGCTGTCAAACAGCGATATTTCAAATTAAATATGAATCATCGTGATCGGTTAGGGGTTTTATCAACCAGACGAAATAGGGATGACGACAAAAAAATAAAACCCTATTAGACACGTATTTTAGCCTTTATCTGAACTACAAAAAATGACAATAATTAACGGCATTAATGTTTAGGTGAGACCTTGTGAATTAACGACTTCGCAAAAATTGATACACGGAACTGACATCATAAGTACATAATTCCAATTCACTGTGATTTGACCAATTTGTCTTGGTCAAAGGAAATGAAAATCTCTAAGAAGTTCGTTTAAAAGCATTTGATATTTGAAGCCTCATATACTTTAATCATCAAATACTACGATTGATTGTGAAAAACAGTACATTTGCAATTTCTAAGGACTATCGTAGTCGTAGATACTTGCTGTTTGCAACACGCAATGGCGTGTAACGGTTAATGGCTATGTTCAGACAAAGAGTAATGTTCATTAAGTTGTTCTTCTTTACTAAGTGGACCTTCAGGTACATCTATGAGATATTGTTATTGCTACTTATGTATTTATTGAACATGCGTGTAACATAACGTGTTTTCTGCTGTAACGTAAAGCATGCACTAGATGATAAAGGTGCTAATTTAAGCCGGGGTAAATGTGAAGGTAGAATATGAAAATATTTTTCAATTTGTTCCATTCATGTCCATCTTTATTTGCCAATTATATTAAGGAATTATTCAAACATATATCTCGGTTAAAAAATATTGTAAATAATGAACAGATTTTATAGTTTCACTAGTCTGAACACGGCTTTATAAAACCCCATCTGACGTAACGTGCGTGCAATCGTATGAATCTAACCGTATCCTGTTCTCATGCCTTCTCGGGTTAGCATTATATCACTCATCGAGAGATCAAGTCAATTCATCAGTCTCCTCCAACCGTGGCGTGTGTATCAGCCGCATGCCAGCCAGATCATAACGGTGCTAACTGCCCAGGTGTGCAGGTAAGAGTGGACTACGACAGATTTATTGCATTCGGTAAGCAGTCAGGCGTCAACTCACTCAATCAAGAACATAATTAAACTAAATCTGTGCCAAACAGTCTACCAAGTGTTACTACATTTATTGTTAACCGAGATCAAGATTATGGGCTAAACGTAAAATTCAGTTTGTGCAAGGGACCATTCTATTGCCTACAACTGATACAATCGCCTAATAGCTTCTTGCGACATCCCCGAGTGATCCTACAATTTTATCTTACAGTCATTTGAGTACACTTTAAGTATCTTCATTTTGAAATATGATAAGATTGGTGAAGCAATCCGCTGTTACGTCATCATTTCCTTAATAAAGCCCATTGATATCAGACGCACATTATGGTACAGATCGAGTGCTTGCGACAAGAGGGCGCCACCGTCTTCTCGAAGATGCAAGATTTATGCGACTGCGTCGTGCGCTTAATATTCTACATCCGGCAGCCACTTTCCAAACAAGCGTGTTTGAAAATTGCCGCATCTGCAGTGCAACACGGCACAATAAATGAGCAACATTTCGTTCATCAATTAGCGGCAACGCAATTAAAAAAGATAGAAATATGTCTTTGAAAGTTTCGAAAGTATTCACAGAGATTGATAATAAATCTTACACAAAAAGTAATGATCATGATTGAGACGGATAAGGGTCTCAAACTGGCGGCGATAGTTACATTGTTCCACTGGCCCAATCTCGAAACACTGTTGTAAATCGGCCTTGAACGGTGGCATGAAATTTTCATTAGCACCTCCCCGTTTTACGGCACACTAATAAACCTTTTCAATAGTCCACTATTGTTGTAAAGCCATCCTCGATTTCACTCAACGTTTTCATTCATAACAGTTTTACAATCCTAATATAGCTGTGCCCATTTTTGTATCGCGGCATCAGCACAATAAACTATTACAAAGTACACCTTCCCAGAAATGTGTTTTAAGACAAAACGTGCACTATGGCACGGTTAAATTGCAAATTTTATGGGTTTGACTAAGCCGCCCCTGATGCCTGCGGCCAGTTCAAAGGGCTACCCTCTGGCCCGCTAGACTAGGACACGATATCAATACTTGTACCAAACCAAAACGGACCTTACCTTTGTTGTTTAAGGTCTATTATATACTTATTTGTCGTATCTATTGTCAAAAGCATAAGCATTACAAAGTGGCCGCATGTCACGCCAGCGCCAAAGAGCAAAGGTTCCGAACACTAAAAATGGGAATAAGCATTACTTTCGTTTCGAAACGAACAATGGCCGCCGCACGGTGGGTTTATGGGAGAAATCGTTCGCAAACTAGGAAGCAAGTAAATCGAACTACACTAATTTGTTTTGCCTTTTGCAGTAAACTGAGAAAGCAACGTTTATGGGTTAAGCAACCACGTATGTAATGGCTTTCGAGTGGTTTTCAATTTCACATGAGCGACCGGAATCACATGAATTATCTGGAATGGCTGTAGGTCCATCATCATGATTTTTTATTGCACTTTCTTTGTTTATTCCCATGGAAGAGCTGCTGGAAAACGTTTCCTTAATTATCCGCGTGAGAAATTATTCCTTTAAAGCTTATAAACTTTAATCGTTGTTTCTTTCCGCTATGCTTAATGTTGTCCAGAAGGCTGTCTGGTACTCAGAAAACACAAACGTTGATTTCCCAACATTACGTGCTCTTAGAAGTAACCCAAATGATGTGGCGAAAAATACCGAACAAGGCCAATGTGTGCTCGTTACTGCGCCTGCGCAGATCCGCTGATACCGAGCTCAGAGGAAAAATCCCCGCGTAGGCAGGTGCACTCATGCACGTAACTAAAATTTAGTCTAATGAATGGGTTTCAGACCAAAATCTAGCTTCGCATGCTATTATCGTAACATCTTACGAAGAATACGCTATTCATATTAAGATTGCGATCTCAGTTTGCAATTTTAATTCAATGTAACTGATTATATCATTGAATTGTTACTGGTTTAAGGATTCCGTGAAAAAGGTGAACTAGTTTCCACGTGATGTTCGCGGAAACTAAGTTAGTCGATCTAAATTGTATGTGCTTTATTATAGTTAGATGACTTGGCCTTACATCACTAGCGTGTGTGAGTATGTTGAAAATGGGACATTCGCATAGCACGACACTGTGGTCTAGATCATATTGTGTTTTATTTATTCTATTATGTATTCATTTAAAATCTCTTTATATTTATTGTAGTAGGTACTAGTACCATCAGGTACGACAGCATCTTTATTTTACATTTTATTTCATCAGAATATAAAGCGCTGGGAGTAAACTATCTTAACAAGACGTAAGGACGTTTAACAAATACGCATCAGCGGGTAAAGAGAACTCGCTTTTTAAAGCACGTTTATTTTTTACAGATAACTAATTGCAGCGTTGTTTATGAGAATTCCGAAACATTAACGTTTAATTAAGATCTCAATCGTGGTGGCGACTCGTCTGCTCTTATCTTAACTATCCATCAAGTGTAGTGACATCTAGGCGGCACAGATAATCTCTTGTTGACGTTAGTTAACGTTTTAGGGTTCTGCTTTTCTTTTTATAATCATTTATTAGTGCATCTGCTGGTATTTTCAAGTAAATGTCACTCATAATTTGAGTTAAAGCATAAATGTGACAGATTTTTTTTCACAAACATTATTTTCCTTGCTAATATTAATAGTAGTTAAAGTTCAATTGCAAAATAAAGTACTTGATTTATTGTCCGCGCGAAAATCGGTGCCAGTTACGGAAACCTCTTATTTATAGTAATAAATATATACTAAGTAAGTATGTATGGAAACACAGGAATATTTAAATTTAAGCCATCTAGGCTAATCCCGTCTTGTTATCATGAGATAAAGGTGTGAGGGCATTGTAATCCCTTGACCTAAAGTCGTAATATAATTCGGAGGTACAACGCATTCCTTAGCTGTGGCATCATATTGTTTTATGTTCATTTGACGATGAGTAATGGACTGTAGCCTTAATTTGTTGGTGACTTATGGCTAAAAGGACCTCATAGGGCATGTTTCTCATATCACATACCTATCTATGCACTTTCATTGAAGATTTACTATTGTTGAGAAAATGTTACTTAACTACGTGGGAAACTTGGTTTACAAATATTGGAATTTGGAATTGCCAACCCGCTTTGACCAAGCGTGGTGATCAATGCTTAAACCTTCATTATAATTGAAGAGGCGTATGCCAAGCAGTGGGCCATAAATAGGCTGGCATTATTATTCCAATATTTGTACTTGATATTTGATAAAATACCAAAGAACCTTTAAATAAGCATTGTGTGTTTTATTTATTATGAACGAACAACTATAAAATCTAAATTAAATTAGACGTTGCGATCTTGACCTTTACTAGTATGAAATGTCAGTGAACACTTACAATACGACGATTAGATCATCCGCAGTAAATAAAGGCTTGCGATAATATATTTTATAGTCAGTTTAGCAAAGAAAATAACATCTATAGCCCTATATGATGACAAATATCAATCATAAGTAATACATAGGGCCTACTATACGTTTATGCATTTTGATAAAGGACCACGCATGTACATACCTTTCCGACTTGGATATTTTGTTCTTATCAATACAATTCTGAAGACTACGAAGTGAAGTTGCCGCGATCATGATTATCTTCTCATTTGTAACAATTATCTCAACATAGTTGTCTACAAGTAAGATCGCGACAAAAACTGTCACATATATCATGTACGCGAGAAGGTCGTTACCTTAATACCAATTCTCGAGAATACAATCAGCTAACATCAGACGGATTCTTCACCATTCGTGAGGTGGGGGAGCAAAAACATCAAAAACGCCGCGTGCACACAATTAGCGCGGCTTCTAAGAGCAACCGACACTTACTCCGACAGCCGACTGAGAAAAAATACTGGGCAGAGGAACACGGGTTCCGTGTAAATAAAATTTACATTGGTACAAGTCTTGTAGATTTGTTGTTGAAGTCTTGAAGTTTTGTCAAATAATTTAAGAAGGCTTGAAGTTCTGTAATTTAAAGAATTACTCGTCGTCGTTCTTGAGTAAGGAAACAAAGATCCCACTTCGAAAAGATATGTCAATTGTCACATTGATATTTACTTTAAATTGAAAATGATGTTTTCCTATTTAATGACTCACAGTATAATCATTAAAACATAATCCTGTAATATGATAGTCGTAAAATAGTGTGCGGAACCTTGATTCCATCGAGTGTATGTCGGACTCGTACTGACCGGGTCACGGCACGGATCCGTCGCCTCTCGTGCCGCAGCTCCCACTATGGTACAACACCTGACTAAATATTTATGAGAACTGATCCTCCAATTAATTTGAAGATATGTGGGATTTCGTAGTTTCATGTAAGCCAAGTTTGGAATATCTTAGTGTCACCGGGTCATACAAAACATAAATTTTGCCTTCAATTACTACGCTTCAAGTCTGAAACGTTTATTTTCTCAAAGATAATAATTCTACCTGTTCTGTAAAATAAATCGTAACCCACTTTGTTTTTACGGTAAAAGTTCAAATATTTTTTTAAAATCCATCTTATCATGCTAATCATACTAACCAGGAGTAAGAAACATTTCGTAAAGAACTCGCGTGAAATTAGAAGCTGAATGTTATATGCTAATTATTCATTAGCATATTACATACATTATTAATTACGTCGCGTAACTGTCACACGAATTTAGGTCAAATGCAAACAAGACAAAATGCTCAAAGTTTAAAAACTAAATGTCGCTTGGTGAGGAAGAGTGACAACATTACAAATGAAAAAAAAGAAAAAGTCGGCGTGAGATTGTACAAGTCTTGCTTCTTTTAAAAAGGATGTCATTTTTCTTTGCATTTAATATGTGTTAATTCTTTAGGTAATAATGCAAGGCATTTCAAATTAATTTTGTAAATTACATCAGAACAAAAGAATTTTATCTGTGAGATCTTATCAATCGAAGGTCGAGTAACAAAATCGCAGACGTTATGATCACTTCACGGTGTGATATTATCGCTGGGATACTGTTTTTTTTATATCATTGTATCTATATACCTTATTATCTATATACATAGATACACTACATGACACATATATACATGACTTAACTTATAGGTTTTATTTGCCTATCATAAGAAAACAGTAGTAGTCATCAAACAATTAATTAAAACATATAAAAGTTAATTTGTTCATTTCAATTAGCTTATTAAAAAAACAGTTATAAGACACTGCATTTATTTACATACCAGTGACCACTCATCAGACTATTGATGTTTTGCATAACCAAATATAGCAGTCAAACAGTGTGTCACTTTGAGGACGAATCTGCGCGGGCGCACCTCGGGCGCGCGGCGACTATCGACATTGTCTCGCGATAATAAAAATATGTACGAATTGTCTTAACCTTGCTTACTTTTGACATTTCCTTATATTGCTGCCTAGTATTTATTTATATAACCTTAATATTATTTAGTCCTTACATTTTTTGCTGATTAAATATGGGTCTCGAATTACGACGCTTGCGCGGGGTACTGCGTTTTTAGAACGGTTCAATTCTGAAATTTTCGCCTTGTTCCTTTAACTTATCTTGTAGACCTATTAAAATTAAAACATTTGGGTTTAATTTTACAGGGAGAGACATTAATTATCACGAGATCGCTTCCCTTCTTTAAATTATAATACTAATTGAGTAACAAATGCTGAACTTGTTTAACGAACATAGCGGTACATGATGTCTCTATCCGATGCTGAACAACGTTCCGAAGCAATTACCTCAGTCTTCAAATACAACACTATAATTAGGATTTATGATAAACTCGTGGAATGCAAATAAACTAAAATGGAAGTACTAAACCGTGTTCCAATATAATAGTAATTAAGTTAGAAGCGGTGCACACGGCGGTCGGCGGTGAACGTAAGGTCAACATAGGTACTACAAGACAGTTCATTTATTAGCATATCTCCCCGGGCTAGTCACTCTACAATTACCATTGTCAGCTGTAATACGATTATGTCCAACTAATTGCCACCGATCTTAATCTGCCAACATTAACTACCCTCACGCCCATATATCGCTCACTTTGACATATCGCAGTAAGCACTTGACTTTGACATTTATAATTACTTGAATATTGAATGTTATTGTTTCTTTGTTCACCGTTTTAGTGTACCGACATCCTTGACCTGCCGGTAAAGCGATTGCAATTATAACTATTAAGCGGCGCCTACGCACCTCGAATACCCGTACTCTCGTTTACGTGGGCACAAATTCAGATGAACAGGGATTTTAATATAAATTAATTCTACCGCGGCGTCGGAAGGGCTAATTACACGGCAAGGCGCAGCTCTGACAAGGGATAATCGCCCAACCCAACATCACTCTGTAAACTATTATTAGATAACAACCAACACCCCACATTTAGCGAGAAATATCGCTCCGAGAAACGCCTGACGCCCGGTGAAATAATTAACAGTTATAAAATGTTATGCTGAGGTGTTATTTCCCGGAAATAACACCTTCAGTGGCTGGGGACCCTGAACTGGGTTTCAAATTGTTATACACTTGTTTACATTTAGCACGGCCTCTGGCCGGTGACATTATGGTGAGTCGCAGGAGGGCCGAATGGCACAGCACGACTAATTGCGCGCGCGCACGTTCGCGCTCGCCGCCTTCCGAATGTCCGGCGTCGTACACCCCGGGGAGAGTCGTTATACACGTGCTGAGTCGCCACGTTTTCCTCGTCGCCAGTTTTTAAGTATCCAAGTAAAGGCACGCGCCACTCCGGCGCCGCACAATGCTACGATTCGAGCGCTAAGTAAACAAACACGAGTGAACGCATCAACGACTTCCTTTCTTTCCGCTTCGACGAAGTTCACTTCTCTGAAACTAAACAAATGAACGTTGGCCATTTAATAAGGCCGAACGGCTCAGTGCTATCGAAATCTGAGTATGGTAACGTTTTAGGAACAATGCAACACGGAGTGTGCCTGCATTTGTTATGGTGCGTACCTACTGAAAGATTAGTGTAGGTTCCCGCGGTCACTGTTTCGTTGCACAACAGTCGCGGCAGGGTATTCACGAGTTGTTTACAGAGGTAATTAAGCTGTCGGACCCATGCCGCCCACTGTGAAGACGCGGACGTTTCAATTAGTCGCAACTAATCCCAGCGCTCGTGGAATGGTGTCGCAAGAGTTTGCACAATCGGCGCGTTATCACGACGCGAGCTGATAAGAGGCGTCTCTCGTGAGAGTCGTGCAAATATTGCGACACAACCACTGCAAGTAAATGTAGAGCGCGCGCATGACACCAACACTACCAATTATTGTAACGAGCTTGAATCTAAATCATACGTAATTCCAGTAATGAAGCTGAGAAATCTCTGTGACATCGATCGTGGCACGATACGTTTTCAGAAAATGTTTCGTTATTTGCGTAACCGTCAGTAGGCGTTAGTAGTGTGTCGCGAGTCGTCGCTTTAGATGCGCGGAGACAATACGTTGCGCCAGCGCAACGCGCACGACACCGGTTTGCGCAAGCGCACAGCACTTAAACAACGTGAAACTCTTGTATCTCTCGATTTACGGATCACGGAAACCTTTGGGGGTAATTTACACAGAGCATTAAGTAAAGCTGCCCACGATTAAAGGTATCGAACATAGTTCGTGTTATTAAGTGCATGCGAGTGTAGCTTTAAAGCAACATTATAAATAACGCGGTACAGGATCCCAATTGAATCTCGAGTACGATTGAAACTCGCACGCCGTAACTTTGTATGTAATTTGCATGTGATCGTATCGACGGACTATCAAAGATGTCGAAAGAGCCGAATAGCCCTCGAGTCCCCCCAGATCGCCCACTCGCGCTCTCACGGCGTTGGCGTGCTCCAAATTAATATTATATTGTGTTACAATTACGGCAACGCACACAGATTTATCTGACGTCGCAATAGCCGGTCGTATCAGCGAGTATATCGCTTGTATTTGGGTCGCGCCAAATTGCCTTTCTTATCGCATTTTCGCAAATCAGTGAGTGACTGGAGATAGCTATGCAAAAATGTCACATCCTTCTTTCGATGTTATTGTATGGAGCTAAGTTCCTACAAAAAAAAACCTTGTTAGTTGTAATACGCATACTGTACTACAATGGTCTCCGGGTGTGATCGAGTCTCGATCGGCTACCTGACCGGCGTGGGAACGACCGGCGACAAATATGCGACAATAACCTTTTGTTGGTTCGTGCGTGCCTCGCACTTCTGCAAACTATGCCATATAGAGTTAGGCTTACACAGAATAAGCGTATACGGTGGCTGTAAAAATAGTTTTACTCCATTGTATCTAATAGAGATGTTAAAAAAGAGAGGAGAACGCAAGCACAACGTATCTCAATAAGTGAGGAGATAATTAGCAACTGGTCAGTTATCACTTCCGAGCGCTAACTGTTGTTCCGAAGCAGCTTTTTCGTAAGGTCATACGGTATCTGTCGATAGGACGTGTTAATGCATGTGTTTATCGTGAACTATATTCTACGAACGCATATCATGAGAGTACATTCGACGGCCGACTATCTCGTCAGAGGATGAATGAAACGCGAGTAACAAAAGGGATTGGACAAGCGGATGTATGTAGAAACACTAAGACGCTCCTTAAAAGAACTACACTGACCTTATAAGTGTTGTCTCTTAAAAATGGCGGCCACGTAATAGACGTAACTGTTGTTTAACAGTTAGACTGGGACTTAATGTTACATGTACGTATATTCCTGAGGAGATTTTTCTATTACTCATGTTTTGTCAGAATTTATCAGCTTTGGTTAGGTACTTAGCAATCGTAAAGTGTGTCTGATGAACTATTAAACTCTAGTTCACATCTACAGCCCACTAAACTGTGGAATCTTGTTATCGATAGGAGACAATGAAAACGCGGCCAACTGTGTAAACATTGGAAAACTCCATATACGTTTAGTGAGCGGGTGCATTCCTCGTTTGTGGCTCCGAGGCGGCGTATTCTCAAGTAATTCATAGTCAAATACAACGCCATACAACGGTCGTTTCGTGATTTGCGTTTGTGTTCGCTAAAATGTGACCGGATCGTCAAAAGAGGCACGCCCGGTAGGTACAGTAACCTCGGTGAGTCACGGAGCCGCCGCGCCATGAAACATAACGAGGGACCGTTGAAAAATTATCAAATTCGCATTCGACGGCATTGTGACTAGCCTGTTTGACGATCCGGTGTGTCTGTTATTGTTAACACATGGCGGGGAACGAAACTATACATCTTGACCGATAGGTATAGCTAGAATACAAACGAATAGAGACTTCATAATTACTCTCTACATTAACGTTTCTTTAACTCTACATTTCGTTACCACGGTCTAATACGAGTCTTTGTATCTTAACCATGTTACATTCTCATAACAATAATTATAAACAATATCAGCAACAAGTTACTTACTACAAGCTAAATATAAAACAAAAAGGTCTATCATATACAATGATGGCATACATGCAAATTTCAAATCAAGGACGTGAGGCAACCCGCTGCGTTATGTACCTGAGAATCAAATCACCGAACTATGTTCAATAGCTCATATTAACCGTAATACTACAGTTAATGCTAGTACCAAGAGTAATAAAAAAACTAATAGCCATCAGCAATTAAACCCGCGGTGTTGACCTAAGTAACAATTTAGTTTCAAGTTGATATTGATTACATCGTAAAATGACTGTATAGTAAATTCTTTAACGCAATTATTTGGGTTATGTTTTATTTATACATCTTTGCTGTAATATAGTTTAGTATTCTGTTACACCAGCTTTTATAATAGTTTCTGCCGAGCCCGTGTAAGGAGCAAACACGATGATACATTAAACATTATCGGATCACTTATTACGTATCTCATACCGGTTCTTGCTAAGCCCATTCTCGTATAATGCTTTCAAAACATAAGTTCGCAGTTATAGTCAAACATTTGGGTCAAGGCATCCATTCCAAGTCCTTTAGCATCCGTGAGGTAGAAATATCGAATGCCTCCTAGCGTCAGGCATTTCCTTATTGAGTGGAGTCCGTCCCGCGGTTAGATCTCAGCTATTGGTACTCCGATATTATCGGTGGAAGTAACTGAGAAATGGAACTACTTATTGCTTGTGACAACTATAAAACGTTATTTATTAGTGTTTGTGAGCTTAGAGCTCGTGATGAATTTGTTGTGATTTGTATCGTTTTAATAATTTATTTGTTGCTAATATATACGATAGGTTCTATGTGTGTTGGTTTCTGCCTAGGTAGTAAAACGTCCTTCAAAGTTAAGTGATATTACTTTGTAAAAGAAGGTAATATATTCAATGTTTGGCAACACTTGGATGCGGGTCATTTGCAAAATATTTGGGTGCGCAAGAGCATGCTCTTGACACCGACTGGCGACCGGTGATAGATAGATACATGTCAGTGGAACGATACGTGAGCCTTATTTACATTTTACGACGTTGTGCAAAGAGACTGCAATCCTAGCTGTAAACTAACGTCTTCATGTGCAACCGACTAAAGGTTAGGTTGAGTTTCTTTTCTTGCTAATATTAACATGCTACAGCTGAAAACTCTGGAATAAAACTACTAACAATAACCTATATTTTTTATCCAAACGAGTATTTACATTTTATCACTTGTAAATTAAACATTTCAAATTAGAGTGTTGGGAAGGTAACTTTCTTAACTCATTCTATAAGCCTTTTAATATTAATTGTAATTTTAGCTTGAGACAAACTCAGATAGAGCGAGACAGCTCATTAAATATTTATCAAGCTCTAGCACAAAAAGCAAAACGCGACTAGACGCAGCACGGACGTATGTCCTCCTATTAGAAGCCCACACAATCGTCAGCTGACATTGACACGCCTAATTACAAGACGTGCGCATATCGGCCGCGTATACATCGGCCATCGGTCACCGCCGCTCCACTCATTCAGATGTCAATCCCACTAATAGTGTATAACCCGGTGAAACTAAAACCAAATAGATCGGAACAGATACTGGCTTATAATGTCACATTATATTTGGCAGGGTTATATGCAGCAGCAAATTGGTGTAGTGCGACCTTGTTATTGTATTCTAATAGCAAGCGAAATATTCTATTGTGCGCCTGGGTTGGGTTGCGCACGCGCTCCTTCACCGTACTGAGACAGCTGCATAGGTGC
The DNA here is from genome assembly GCF_003590095.1 of Trichoplusia ni. NCBI lineage: Eukaryota > Metazoa > Arthropoda > Insecta > Lepidoptera > Noctuidae > Trichoplusia > Trichoplusia ni. The sequence goes on along the minus strand of NC_039480.1, from coordinate 280,060 downwards.
GCGACATTTTGCCGCACAAACTTTGCATGCCGATAAACATAGTATTACATGAACTAAAATGTTTTAAAACCGAGTTAGAAACTTAGATGCAAAGCCACCTTTGTGGTATACTATTGTCCTTTAGAAATCCTTCTAGAAGCTTCTCCAGTTTTCTCAAGATTCAGTCTTTTGTTAAAATGTTTTTACGACTTTTTATATCAGACAAAGGCCTTGAATTATAACAGACGAAATAATAATTTCCGCAGCTGTCTGCATAATAATCAGGTTTTATTGTCGGGATTATGTTCGGACGAGCTCAGTTCCATCATATTTTGAAATAATTTTGGGCCTCAAAATAAAGGTACTGTTCCCTAACTAAATAGGGTGAGTGAACTGTTTAAAAGTATGTTATTGCGTAGTTCATTTTGCTGATTTATCTTTGATTGTGGACCCTATGAGTCAGCTAATACGTGTTTTGCTTTCACAAAATTTATATTGATTTCACTTGACAGGTTCAAGAAGCTAAATAAAATATTTGTTTAAATTTTAGGGCACTATAAACTTCTCACAACATTTGCTTGTTTTGTTACAGAAGAATTTACATTTTTTTTAAGAACTTTAAAAACACAAAAAACAAATTCTTGCTGTAGAAAATAAAAATAAGCAAGTATTGCATGCTATTACTTTTATAAATATCATTGATCGTTTGATTGTGATGCGCGGGCGCCGGCTGGAGGATGCGGCTCATTAAGACAATTAGAAGCTGATCTATCGCAAAAGGCACGCATGCGCGACGCGTTGCAATAACCGCTCACTTAGATAGGCGCCAGATACACCAGAACCAATGGCTAATGCCGGTGCGAGAAAATTATGCACTTCCATTGTTTTTAGAAGCATATTTACGTCGATAGCTAATTTATATAAAAACTTAATATGTTGCCCCTGTGAAGCTATAAGTTATAACACTTTTTATTGTCAGGCCACACACTAAGTCGTCAGAACCGTGGGTGCGTTTTATGTCGCATTATATCAGTTAAAAAGGTGCAGAATCAACACAAAAATCTTGGGTTCAACCAAAGATTGGTTCCTTTTAAGTAAGGATTCGCAATAACAAGAAATAAGACCATGTATTTTCCAGTTTTGTATTGTGAAGAGGTCTGTTGTATACGAGCTTCCAGACTTGGCAAATTGGTCACACTCAGCGTGTGCATAAAAATATTGCATTTTAACAATAGTTTTCACTCTCATTACCCTGCGGTTCGGTTCACTTGGTCTTATTTAAAGCTCAGTAAAAGTTGTCAACGTTTTGTAAAAAAATATCCTTGCATTTTGATTGTTCATTTGCATCCATTCTTTTCGATTAACTCACTATGTATTCTGTAAGTTTGTTTAATAATTTAACAATAACCAAGATCCAGCTATAAAGAGTATTTAATTAACTTATCCATAATTTTCCGTCGCCATTGTTCGATATTCGATCGTAAGATACGCAATGGAAAGTAGAGATTTATAGCCAGTAAATTTAAGGTGATTTATATAGGAATTGGGACCGAACGCAAATAGCACAGAACGGCCTTATTTACTATCAATAAACAAATTGATGATTTTACAACGGAGGTTTGGTTTAGGGGCAATAAATTGTTTTTATCAGAGTGTAGTTGATCCCCATTCGTCAGCGGGCAGGCACTTAGTGAATTGGGGCACGGTGCGCGCGCACAACCGCGGGAGGAGCGCGCAGATCACGACGCCGCCTTTCACCTTGTGTGTGTTGCCAGTGCCGGCGAGCCGTGGTGTCGTAAGCGTTTAGGTCTTTTTCTGGTATTATAATTACATGCAGATATGTGTACCTAATTATATGCAAACATCTGCTATTAACGTGCGAACAGGTATGAGAAAGACGGCTGGGCTGTCTCGAAACCGAATGTGTAAATATATACTTAATTGGTTTGTAAGATAAAATAAGTAAACATATCACGAATTAAAGTTAAGACTTGATGTTATAAAGATTTAATTAAACTTCATTGAAATATGAAGAATAAGTTTACCATAAAACATCAAAAGACTTTTTAAGAATGCCAGCAGCAATGTACCGCGCAAATCATCTGGGGTCACGTAGAGCCCATTCAAGCGCCATTAGCGAGCGCAGACGCATTATTTTATTAAACCCAAGTAAATTACGAGTGCGCTGAATGAGCACGCGCATATTAACGGGTGCTCGTATATTAGCTACTGATGTGTGCCACACGTTCCTATCAAACATAATTAGTTAATGAAAGCACTTTTCCAACGCCTTCGCTTCGCCTACCGGAGCTATCGCTATGAAATACTGTACAAGTTGTACAACATAAATCGCAAGAAAAAGTACAAAACATAACTTAAACAAGAATGTAGAATTCCCAGATAGCAGAATAATTTTCTCGTAAGTATTATGATTAAACCCTCGAACACCAGAACATTATCTACTGGAATTTAAAGTCCATCATAAAAATAACAGGCAGATACATCAGGCGTCTCGTAACTCTTGTACAATCAAGATAAAAACTCTTAATGATGAAAAATAAAAGTGTTATCTGACAAGGCGGGCTTCGATTTTCTGCAGTTCGTGTGAGGAGTAATGTGGTGAATTGAAGCGCATGGTGCGATCAAAGGAGTGCGCGCGCGCAGCGATCACGAGTGCCATTGCTGTAATAGAATAATTAATGGGCGCCGGAGCGCGCCACTCCGAGGGTCACTGACAGGCTCGCTCCCTCCACGTGCACGTGTGTGCGTGCAGCGGCCCTGCCTCGTACTACTTCAGGGTGTGCGTCTAACCGAAATCGTGCATCCGCTCCACCATGGACGAGAACCATCATTCATGCTGGTCTATAATATATACGTTTTACTATCAAGCGCTGTTATCCGTGCCCATATAACAAACTTATAATCTAGATTTTAAAGTATAAATACTTTGGTTACAATCACCTCAGTATTTATTCCTAATTAGCCACCGCTATAACCGAACACCGAAACCGAGTCGCCTTGAAGTTGGACTGATTCGAGCCATAAAACGTGTAACATTGTACGGCTGCACCGGCGGCGTAGCGTGGAACCACCCAAAAACCTTTCAATAATGTGTCGAGTTTCTAAAGTCCGTTCCACTTACGAAAGCGGCTGAAGGCTCAGTTATTATTAGCCATTCAAACAGTGGTGAACAATGCTCTTGGTTAGGGGGTCGGACAGACAAACTCATGCAAATATCCGACACTTAAAGTAATCACCGGTTGGCCGCTACTATTGTTTTCAGTGAAAAGATTTTAGTGACGCAAGATATGTACAGAAATCTCATCGACGTCTTTACATTTTTGCACGGTTCTGCAGTAAAATATTTGTAGAATGATACTTCGTATGGGTTAACACATTACAATTTAAAGAGGTTCGGAGACTTTAAATGTTTTGGTGAAGCTGCTTTAACCTAGTTGAAAAATAATCTAATACATAAAATTCCCGTGTCACGATGTTAGTTACCGTACTCCTTCGAAACGGCTTAACCGATTTTTAGCAAATTTTATATGCGTATTCAGTAGGCTTGAGAATTGACCAACCTCTCATACCCCTAAGTGTCACACTAAATACTAGGCACACACACACTTAAAAAATACATACAACTAGAAATAATTTATTAGGCAAAACAACGTTTGCTGGGTCAGCTAGTAATATTATAAATTAGCAAAGAGAAAAAGGATGAGGATGTATAACGACAGTCAGTCAATCATTCTGACATAAGAAAAAAAACATTGATTGGTACGGTATAGATAGTCTGATTGGTGTTTATATCAAAAGGCTGATTTCTTATTAATGGCGGACGTCAGTCACGCATAGCGACTGACGATGCTTTAGAAAGAGCACACGATAAATGGCCGTTCAGCTCTGAAACTAAAGTAGTTGATCCCTGTCGGGGTGGTCGACGTGCTCTAATGTAATGCAAGCTCGCTCGGGGCGCTCCCGACTTGAAATATCTCGGAATATCAGACGTAACCCAGATGAATATATGTATTACTATATTAGAACCAGATATGAAACGTTTCCAATGGGCTCCCAGCAAGTATGCTGGTGACTTACTTTTATGGGTAAGTGAATGTCCATCATCTGATCGTAAACTCAACATTACAAGAGAGACATGCCCATAATTTCAGGAAAATAATGACTTGTTTACCGTCTAATAGACATGTTAATGATATCAAGGATGGTTTTCACAAAAACAAATGCAAAATTCCGCCGACCTCCACGGATATGGCAAAGATCATTATCACGGCCTCCAACGTGACATCCGTTGTTTTCCAACAAAAACTTGACAACGAGGTGGTCACCCACGACAAAGACGTGTCTCGTTAGCCGATGTTATTGCGAGTCAAACCATACATGGGGGAGTATGGGCAACGCATAAACAACTTAATGGCAGGGCGCAAAATCGAGGGCAAAAGAACGACATGCTCTTGCAAAGGACACTTTTGGGCATTTCATTATTTGTGGCAAAAGCTGCGGCCAAGTTACGTCATTATCTGATGATGCAATAATCAGGAATTCAATTTCAATTTAGGGTAAGTACAAAATACATGATTCCCAAAAGCTCAAATGAACACCTTAACGACGACGTTTGTTTCACAGTTCGCAAATAAACGATGCTATTGTATTTACTTAATTAAACATTATCGTTTATAGCACCAGCCATCGAATTGCAAAATTATAGATATGATATCTCTTTTACAACGAGTGAGAGGCCGCGTATCTCGGATGTTACGAACGGACGCGTTGGAGGTCCAAGAGCACGATACCGATCAGCGGAAGCTGCACTTACAGGAGCGCACTCTCGCTGCTATTGTGAGAAGCCGCCGCCGTAACGGCGATTGCCCTCTGAACTACAATACGATGCGACCGAATCGCAACACACACGCGCCTTCGAATACAATAGAAACAAACTCCGACGCTGGTTTACCGGGAGCACACCAGGAAACGTTCCGCTCTGCATTTCTATCTGTGCGGTAAAAGGAGAGAGTTGCTCGGAACACTGTGTCGACGTGTCGAGTTACGAGTGTCCGTTTCAAATGTGAGCGACAACCGCGGATGTGTAACGTGAATATCATTGGAAAACACCGTTGTCTCGCGCGCTGTGACTGAGCGGCGGAGGACTCGGTGGCGTGATCACCGCAAACCACGGTCTTTGTCGACAGTTAATAACATCGAGGAAACTTTGTAATCGCAGCGACCCACTTGCGGGCCCTGTGGTAGGACCGCTATGCCGTCTCAATTTCGCATCGGTACCCCGCGCTTGCTGGCCGTTTTTCACCGATACATGTCGGATACTCGTGCAAGATTAGGGCGTGGTAAGCATAATGATGGAAATGGGAGCTGATTCGATGCTGCAAGTATCTACCGTGCCATCGGAGCTATGGATGCTATCATTTCCAGGCACGCGCTTAGTGCCCACTGCCCAAGCATTCTAGACAGTGTTGCATTGCTGGGCTGGCTGTATCGTAATTGTACCTTGACATTTACATTTTCTGTAACAAAAGCAAGCGGGTTCCGAGCGGCTATTGTTCGCGTGCGTGCTGTGTGCGCCGATGGCGGAGGGTTGCGCATGAGTGCGACACAATGGCGATCGCTCGTCGTAAAAGATGGCAGGAACTAAATGGTTCCCGTCGTCATTTGACCGATTGGCCATAAAGCTCGCGGCTGTGCCGATAGTTTTGTCCCGTTCTGCCTGACGACGATTGAATGCGCTGCACGTGATATATGTACCTATACGTTAGAGTTTATTATCATTCGTGAACGCTATTTATTGGTACTCCGATAAACGTTAAGAATAGACAATGTATGCCTATAATTCATATTACAATGCACTCAATAAGACTTGAATCTGAGAAATGTTTTATTTATATGCACAGGTTATTCTACGTATGGATTTAACATGGATGTGAGTATAAAGTTGTTGTGGAGATGTGGCGCGACCGCGTGATGCATGCGACGACGCTGACCGCGTCAGCGACTCACGAATGATCTAACGTATGACAGTATAGGTACTTAAAACAACCATTGCAAATAGATATCCTTCAACAGGTTTAGGAACAATATTTAGGAACCAACAATTGTCATAGTGTTGATATTAACAACAATACCCATAGTTATACATACATTACATACATAGTATTAAGTCATTTACTATTACCGGCGCAGATACCATTCGCGAGATTACGACAGCTATGCAAGCGGAAATGTATAATTATTATAATTTAATTTCGTGGTGCGCGTGCGACACCGAAATCGTGACGTCACGTGAACAAGCTGACTACGAAGAAAATGGTGTGATTCATTCGTCAAATCGTGTCCGTGAGGTGCGCGGGCGCATATTGATGCGGGCACGAACGCTTGCGCCCTCCGTGAATGCCTAACGAGCGAGCATGTTTTACTGACACTCATAACGGCTGCCACATACCGAGTAGACGCACGCCTCGCACTTCCACAACATCACGCTTACCTGGAAAAAGAAATGGAGGTATTAAGTTCAATGTTACAGAGCCACTAGACTTGATAGAGACATTACAGACTAACAACAACAACAACGAGAACGTTGCAACACTTCTAGCCAACACTGATGTTATCGTCATGATAAATGTTTTCATACAATTATACATATTACGAAGTAATCCAAATCGTGATTGTTTATTGTTTTTATTACCATAACACCATAATTCAATATAATTGCGGAGTGAATGCAACAATTGCCTAATAAGAATAACAAACTACGTCGACAAAGACAGATCTCTCGCAGGTTTGCGCAAACGTTGCGGAGACGTGCAATAGTTTCATTACGGCTATGACATTTACATGTGTTTTTGTAATTGAATTAGACATGAAGCGAGTCAGTAGCTCTCGCAGCTAACAAAAAGCACAGTTGTGCAACAGTTGGACGCGAAACGGCATAAACGGTTCAAGGTGGCCTTTTTAATCGAACATCGATTCTATCAATTTGTAATAACGTTTCGCAATCGCTTTAGTTTGTTTCTAAATGCGTGTCACGTTTTAATGATTAGATAAGCAACAATGTCGGTACTAATTGAAAAATTGTTCGGGGTGTTATGCGTTCACGTCGTTCCCCGTCCCGATGAAGTAATTCTCCTATTGCTCGCAAGGGTTTTACAATAATAATACATTTGCATGTTACATTGCAAATTTGCTAGTCACTTCTAACTCGCTACGACTCGTTAAGTACGCATGCGGAATGTGACTTTTAATACGCCTGCACCGTCGCGGACCATCCGAGCTACATCCACATTTCTAAAGACAATTTAGCACTCATCGTGTAGCTCAACAATAAGTGTGAAATCTCAGCGGTATGCAGGTCCACTCAATAGTTCACTAACGAACTTCACACTCGACACGTCAATAGGTACAGAGACTTCCATTTGATGTCTGCCGTGCAAAAAGCCTTATGGAATTTTGCTCGTAACTTAACAATGGCCGTATTCTCGGCGACGAGGGTCCAGGTCAAACGAATACACTTCTTGTATCGTGTTTTCACTAACGAAATGTCGAGACTGAATGCGCGCTGACGAGCTGACATTAGCGAGGGTAACGACGCTTGACACCGGGGTCATGTTATTGATATTGTAAGTACACAAAACATACAATGCAGGTTTCGTATAATGATCATTCTCAATAAACCTAACATTAATTAAGGCCATGAGACTAATGAGAGTAACTTGCTCATTGCCTAGTTACCACAAGACAACACGTTGAAACACACAAAACATAATGTGTCATCGGAGCGTGGAAACTTATATTACGTCAACAATCGTGACGGGGATGTCGTAAGCGACTCGTGCAATCTGTAACAAATTTATCCAAGTCAGGTAGTTTAGTGTAGGGTACTCTTCAAATCCGAAACAGATCTTCGCTAGTACATAAAGCAGTACCGTGTACTTAGCGCCCACCATGTGAAGCGAACGCAACAAAAGACTTGTTACATAACGCCGGAAAAGTTTAGATCACGATGCGACCGCCCCTCGGTGATTTTCGAACGAGTAATACCTTAATACCTATGGTATAGTAAACACACAATTAACTCTTCAGTCTGAGCTTATAATTTAGCTAAACGTCGCTCCGGCGAAAGCTATGTGCGCTGTCGAAGCGCGTGCTTACACTCGCGGTGCCCTCAGCGCACCAATAACTCCTCGCTGCAGCGAGATCGTTAATTAAAAAATGTTAACTCATTAATCAGGCGCCTGGCCGCACTGGGATCGCGATCGGCAGCACCGATTTATTACGCCCCAGATAAGAGCTAGTTCTCGGCGCGCCGATCAACGCACAGATATTCAATTATTTTATTGGCCACAAACGAGAGTTTCCCATAACGAGACATTATTAGGAGAACGGCACGACAAGATAATACGGCCGCGGTAGTAAATAACATCTGAAAGAATAATGCGATACCGAAACGGCGGGTTAACAATTTCACCAAGGCTTCAGGGAGTAATAAATCGACAGTGGTCATTTATCGGGTTGGATTACGCAAGGGGTAATATTTTAAAGAGTATAATGAATAATTGCGCAAGTCTGGCCGAGACGCGGCCGCACTGAGCCCGGAGTCGCGCAATCATTTGCATAGTTAAGTATGCACGAGGGCCATTAGACGAGGTGTCGCCGGGATCGTTAACGACTTCATGGAAGCTGCCGCGCGATGACTACTCCTCCATCTGGTTATGAGAAGACAAGATTCTCGCTAGCCCTCCTTCTCGACAGGGCTCGCAACGTGCGGCTGCAACTTTATGAGTTCGATCACACGGTGCGCATGATCCGTTTGTTCTAAGAACTATGGCGTTGCACCTCTTGTTGATCGGTGTTCGCTGATTCATGTTCCCATAATAATGTTGTATCGACGTCGATTCCCGGTGGCGGCGGGTGGTCGCGATAACGCGGCGTGCGCTCGCGCATCTCAGCGGGCGCATTGTCTAACTATACACTGATAAGATAATTATGGTCCCCGCGCCTAATTTATTGTTCATACCTTTACCTTACCCTAATTGGGCCGGATGACAATATTGCATTATAAACTGCCTACTTATCGTGCACAGCGCATCGTGCAAAGGTAAACAATATAATAATTTTCCATTTCATCGCTGAGGTGCATTATAAAAGTGAAAATCAACAGTTAGTATGAAGCGGTCGTCGTGTCCGGTGTGGAGGTTCCCTACTACCAAATAGGACACTTCGCTTTCTAGGAAAAACCTGGCGAAATGACGCCTACCGTTCACGATCAGAATACAAACAAATAATTAAGCCACAGTTCATGGTACATCCTTGATTAATCATCTTTTAGCGATGACACAACTAAAGCATTGATCATTTTTTTTTATAATTGAATTGAATACATTTTCTGTACTAATACCTGGATATACTGATAATAATGCTTTTCCCGCGGATCTCTTTAATCATGCCATTGGTAAGTAAATTCACGACATGCCACGAGTAGGGATTAAAGTCACGACCTCTCGATCGCCTATCTATTGTCTTAGCCTTTGTGCTATTACCGCGTGTGAAGAGGAAACAAAAAATAAACATAAAATAAAATGTATAAGACAATTTTTTTAACCATCTGAAAATAATTGAATAAATATCGCGTTAAGGTAACGTATGTTCACGAGCGCCATAGTGCCTGATGGGCTGAAGACAATGGTCGAGGATCAAGTTGAGGTTCAGTTTGGAGTGAATCGGTTCGGCACGTCGCGCACTGTTGGCCGCCGGTGTAAACGACCTACGCCGACAATGCGCACCTCACCCGGACTAATGGAATTCATCTCACACCACGCGCGCGGTGCACCCGAGCCCGTTCCGTTACAAACAATGACCCCCCCTCACAATTACACACCGATTCGGTTGCATAACATGGTATTACGCACCGAAACAAAATAATCGAAAAACGGTACGCAAGAAATTCAATCAGAAGAGGCGACCTATGTAACGGGACCGTTAGTTAGATCGCCGAGCGAAACGAGAACGATCAGTGTTTGTCGCTTGATTACTCAACAATGTTGAGGTATTATATTTGGCATGCGTGTGGAACTTTCTGAGTGGAAATAAGGCGAGCGCGGGAGCCTGTGGACCTCCGAGCCGCCCACCGGCTTCCGAACTGGGTCACTGCCAATCTGCGAATCGGGCATCATTGTAATCGCATTACGACATGATCGCGACCGGCTGACGCGCCGAAAGTGACGCCGTCCGCAACCGGGGTCAGGCATCAACAAGACATTGTTATCTGAACTTGGGTGTCGTGACCTTCACCTATGATATGTGTTATTTTTTTACAGCAGTTGAAGAAAACATCTTTCTGCATGACTACTTCTACCCTTGGCCAACACATAATCATGGCTTCTTCTCTAACGATCGCAAAATATAATTTTTATGCTTCAAATGTGGTGGCTAAGAACCTCGAGTGTTCGATATCTGATGTCGATGGACCAATCGACGAGTAAATAACTTCATCGCGTCGCATAAAAGATTATTACCCATGTCGTGGAGAAGCGTGGTTGTATCAGATACGAACGTCTCGTCGGCGAGATAGTCTCGGCCGTAAGATGGGAGATTACACGCGATCGCACCATCACATACGACGCGTTATGTTTGAACGCTGCAAGCCGCGATGGGAACTCCAAACAACCTCAGAATAACCACTCATAAATAAAGCTTCTTCGCCGATATGAAGCGTGTTTCCGTTCAGATAACTCACAGTAATACCAGTAATTTGATTGGTGTGCACTGTTTAGGAAGTTGTAAATATCTAGAATTCCGCGCTTTCTATCACTTCAGGAACTTTGCCTTGTTCGAAAATATTTTTAGGAGACTGCAATATCTTAAACGAGTTATCAAACATTAAGAAGTGGTATCAAATCTAAATGCACGATACCGGATAAGATACTAAAACAGCAAAAACTTGACATTCATTGGTTTACTTCATTGAAATATATTTCTGTGTCGTGATTTGCGACTTTGTTGCGCTCAATTATATCGCCCAGAGCGCGTTGCATATTTTAATTTTAAACGACATTAAAATAGCCCGGAACTGAACGTTCAAGGGCGTACTACAACAATATTTCACGCGGAATTCCAAAATATTCGGCTAACACCTTAATCACCACGCAATAAGAATCAAAATTCGTTTTGGTCCGAAAACCAAGTCGCTCGCATAATGCGTGCGTTGAACTTAAAAGGTTGTGACAGGGGTATTACGGTAATTACTTTAATTTGTAAACACAAAAAACGGCCGTCGATTCGTCGTATGTTAACTGAGCGAAAAATTAAATAACCGAGGATGGCGGCGTATGAGAGTCAGCAGGCGACTATTAATTCGCTTAGAATGTGGATTGCGCACCAATTAACGCATCGTGCGCATGTTCGTGTGAATATTAACAATTTTCCGTAGAAATTTATAATTGCGCAATATTTTTACGGATACGTGTCAATTCGAAGCGGTGTTCCTGAGAACACGATTGTTTATAAATGGGAACACATTTAGAGGCGGCAAGAGACGATCTAAAGGTTGCAGGCAGCGCGCTGTAACTGCAAAGAAATCGCTTGGATTCGGGTGAAGCGTAGGGCGAGGGCACGCTCCTAACGGCGGGCTTTGCATATCACTTGCATGAATCTCCCCGGTGACGAGCACCTAAGGAATGCGTCGGGAAACTGCGAACCCGGTCGTTGACTGATTGGCCAAACAAAGATCCACCCGCAGCCGCCCGCATATGGACGTATCTATGGTACGGAAACAAAACAACAGAATTATTGGTGAATCAGCGGACGACGCCTTTTGCGTAAGGTCACGGTTTAACACCTCATTGGCCAAGGATGCCCACGATGCGTAAATCAAATCGCTTAACGAGGAAATCGGCTCTGAGACGTCGACAGAGCTAGGTTTAATTAACCATCTCCATAAACGGTCGACCTTCATTGGTGACAGAGGCAAGATTAATTCGCAAATGTGCATTAAAATATCATTCTTTGATGTTTCGGTTTGAAATAATTTGCTATTATTTTGATATCGTATTTATTTGACTCAATTTTCAAGTTTGGCACTGGAATTGAAAATTAAAATTTTGCGTTGCACAAAACACTGAGGGAATTAGTATCAACTCAAGATGAGTAGTTGCTCGATCTGCTCACTACATTAATTGCGAAACTTAGTCGGATCCTTATCAGGTATGTCCAATTATATTTAGTGCAGGGCCTTCCACATTCCGTTCTTTCGACACTGTCGCCTCGATACAAACTCGATCTGAAGTTACGATCAGGATGTGTATAGACGGGAACTATTTAAGGTCTGAATAGGGCACGTTTGGACATGGAAAGTGTCATTTGGTCCTCAGTAATTGGACCCCACATCTGAGTCCTACCGAAAATGGTCAGCGCGTGACCATCCACGATATTATCGGAGATATCTGGTCTATCTCTACTGATTTACCGTGGTCATTAGCATACATAGAACAGGTGTACGCTAGGTGATAATTGCGTCCTCTAACTGTGTAAACGATTGGCGCATTTAGATAACGAAGTACGCCATTTGCGTGTGCGCAATACGCTCCTTACTGCTTATCTGTTTGTTTGAGCCTTTTGTGGACGGGAACGGTAGCTGCCGGCGTACTTGTGTATTTTTCCAATAGTTAAAATATCACTTTATCATTCCGGGCAAGGTTTCTAAGACATTTATGACTAGAGATAAAATTTTGTTTAAACAGTGATTTTTATCTCGTTATTATGTAAGCTAGGTTATTTCAGCATCAAGAAGTATTATTAACTACATTTCATAGAATTTTATATCTATCTACCCATAGGTCGTATATAAAAGGCGCGTTAGTTTATTCCCTGCCGGCACTGGATCCCGTTGGAAAGTCCCAGGGCGCCGGGGGCGACGGAAGCCGGTCTTCCGGCACGAGCCAGCCAACGCCGCGCATATTCAATGCTGCTAATTAATGCTGCAGCTAACTACGACGCTGATATGAAAGTAAATGTACACTCTTTTGTCCTTTGACGTCCTGCTGTGAAAGTACTTTGTGTACTTTCGTTTAATGATCCTGAGAAGTCAAAACATATACTAAACTTTTTATATAAATAGTGAGTTTATTCATAGTTTGAATATAGGTGATTATCATGTGATTATTTACAAAAATCTTTATGTACCTACTGGATGTTGCTACAATTTTTTATATATATTTTTTGCGTATAGCATAAACGTTTCTCAACATTGACATTCAACGTCTCAGGCCACTATCACCTTTCCTGCAGAATATTTCCAGATCTTTATGCAAATAAACTAAATAACACTACGATTACATGATAAGCACGTGAGAATGTTTGTATTAACTATCAATTCACAACTCATGCGTTAATTCTTATAACACAATTGCTATTACGTATACTTATGAAGAAGAAAATAATGGGGCAAAGTCAGGGCAAGAGATAGTTTAATTAAATCATAAAATTGATAAGGTTTTACGATCGTGACGTGTAAAGTAATATTGTTTATTATATAGTAAAATTCTTGAGTCAATGACAGAGGGAAATGTTCATTGATAAGAGTATTTAGTGATAAGTGTGAAATAAGAGCATATTTTAAGATATTTTAAAGTTAATGGGTCGGCAAAGTGGCAAGTATTTAGTTTTCTGCGCTAATGGGTTTAGCTTGAAACTAATATGTACAATTTCTAACTAAATAGGGTGAGAATTCGCGATTCATTCTGTATGTATATATTTTAAGGTATCTAGTAGAATGTGCTTACTTAGCAATTGAAGTCAAAAGAGTGAGTGTTATAAAAACAGTATTTTGTTTTCTACTCACTGTATTATTTGAGACACAGTCATCGTATTGCAAAAAAACATCGAGTAGGCGTTCGCAATTAATCTAAATAATTTATTAACGCTTAATAATAACAATATATTGAATCCTACACACGAACATTAATCATAAGTGACAATCACTTAATTAAAACAACACTCGAATCAGTTTTTATTATAGTTTAATACGAATGACATGTTTCGGATCGCTTGTTTTTGTAAGTAATTGTGTCTATATGTACGTACTTAACTATTTCTAGTTTCTGTACTCAACTTCAAGAATATTAATCTAATCAAAATGTCCCTTAACCATTAGGAATGAATTGAAACTGATGACAAGTTTGCACGTTAACACCTGTAGCATTGAATTTCTATAATAACCATTACTGAAAATACGTGATATATTTTTACCTCTATCGACGGAGAAACATGTCAATAATTAATTAATTATCTATATTGCAGGCACACTCCCACTAATAAATTAATATTACATCAATACTCTGGAGGTGTAAATGGTAATTTCTGCCTCACATTCGAATAGGAAATGGAACGGGAACGCCATACTTCCTACACCGCCCCACATCAGCTTTGATTAAAATCGGTGCGGTTTGCATGCAACCCTGTTATTTCCCTTGAGATGCAAGGAGGCTGCATATCACCAAGAGGCTTACCACCACCTTTTAACATAAGACGGTAGCATGTGAAAGCGGGATGGCGCTCTACATTGTGTATCTGGCCTTTACGCTTACACATCTGTAAGTATACCTTTCAGGGATAATGTTAGGCCCTCAGGTTCTGTAATGACAACCTGCGTAGACGAAGCAAAGGATAGAAAGGCACGCAGCACAAAGGTGCACTTTGTATGCCGTTGCTTGCATTATCTTGCCTAAACAAATGCCTGTATTCCCGGAAGATACAAGCAAGGAGCTTTCGCACACCTTGTGTAAAAAGGTGAATTTCAATGACGGGGTTTCATTTTTTTCTGTATGAAGACATTATCCTGGTGTACCAACCTATTTTGTAAGTAGATATGAAAAACACACGACAGTTTTAATTTAAGACCACTCGTGAAATTTTTATATTTTGTATCTTACTCGAAGAAGGTTTACTTATATTTCGTCTTCCATTCGTCTTATCATCAATATTTATCTACCCTACAAATAAAACAAACTTTTCTCACATACAAAACAAGAATACTTATAGCCATAAATCAACACAATAACGCAAAGCCAAGAAGATGTAAAACCACAAGATTGAACTTCAAATAGACAATAGAGTCGTAAAAGAGGGCTTTCCATCCATCAGAACAAGACCTGGATTTCAGTATAGCACACAATAACAGCGTCAAATAGAAAGGGATTTAAGATAGCAAGTTAACACGTTCCTGCAACAATGTGTACACGAACGACGAGAACCATTCTAGGGTTCAAAGGATCGTTTTATTTGCAGTTAGACTTAGCATGAAAGTAGGAAATAGTTTGAGTTTCCAAAAAGGATTTGGTTGGAAAATTGTTACGTGATTACTGAACTGAAGACAAAATTATATGTAACATATAGATAATTTGCATATTTACAGTGCCTTAACTACTTAATAAAAAAAAAATTGTTATAAACCAACAGCGGAAAAGATCACAAAGTTAAGCAAAAACTTAAAGATATAAAAGCTTTATCGTTTTTTGTCCCCCGGCACGCAATACATAAAGATGGTATCGATAATGTAATAATAAACATTACATGTAACGATATTCTCACGAGGGCTGCGTACGCGCACGCCCTTAGTCCACGGTTCCACGCCAGCGGTCTGACACGGTCCCTGGACGCCCTAATGGCCCCAGATGCTCCCCTACACTTCTGAATACGTTGCCCTTGGCATTTCACGGTGAATGCGTTTTATTTGTAAATGTTTAACATCTGACGAAATTCTTAAGAACCTTTCTGGAAAAAGTAATGCTTTTTTTTCGGAAGAATGCTTTGTATCAGCCAGACGTCTTGTTTCATTTAAATATCAATAGGTAGTGTTTCCAATCGTCTTAGTTTCAATAACGAACAAATATGACTCCGTCATTTTACGTCATAACTTCCTCTGTTGGTCACTGCAGTTTTATAAGTCGTAAACAAGATCAATTTACTAATACTCAGAGGAATTTACAAGCATAAATAAGCTATTTTTCAATAACATTAATTCAGAATCTCGGAGTAGCGAAAGCATTTGGCAAATGAAAAAGGAAAGTGGTGTACGGCAGGTGCGCGCGCGCATCGCGAGGTGAGCCCTTCCAGGGCGAGGGAATGGAATGCGACTATTATTAGAGAAGTCGGCGCCGGCGCACGCCACCGACCTCATGATACAGGGTGCTATGGGAATTCTTTGAATCGTTAGAGAAAAATAGACATTCTAAAAAAGTTAAAATTGCATTGTTCGAAGATAAAAATTGCGCGGTATTTTTTATACAAGATTCTGAATGTATTAATTTCCAACGAAGCGTAGAGCAAAGGAAATATTTTTAAATACGTTCGAGGTGTAGATTATATTAAATAGAAGTGCAAAAAAATATATTCAGTTCAGTGTGTATATGATACAAAACACTGTTTTATCCTGATAACTATTTTAATAATTTTATAGCATTATAAATACGTGTCGTTGCTAACAAAAATCTGTTTTAAGTATCCCAAGCGAGCATCCTGTATCCCAAAGACTATTGGAGTGCACGTTATCGGTGGATGCTGTGGGCATCGCGGCTGCGCCGGCGCCGCGCCAGCGCCATTGTTGAGCCCAGCCCCCACGACCATGCTAATGCTCCACCCGAGCCGCGCCGACGCGCCGCCGCGCCATAATGCTCGATACCCGCACTCAGATACAATAACAATAAAATATCTGATATTGGCGAATACGAATTATGTTTTAATTTTAGTTCAAAGCTTACTCGGTTCCACTAGATATCAATATGAATTGTTCGCGTTCTGTTGCCATGCTCTAAACCTGTAACCGTGTAACAAATGTTTGTGTGTTGAGCTTAAGAGAGATATGCGAGATCGCCCAGCTTTAACGGCCGGCATTACGTCTCAACTTGTGTAGAACACAGCTAAAATTAATGAGACATGCAGACTGCCAACCTAAATGACAAATTAATAGCTTAACATTAGTGGTGTTTGTTAGTCCTATAACTGACTTCCACATTCCGATCGCGTAGCAACCAGACGAAAGCGTCTGTCTCATGTTAAGTCGTGTTAAACGACTAGATCAGGAAAGGCAAACTATTCCAGGTACTAATAATAAGCGAATTCTCAGGAACGGTCGTAAGTTCACACCTCGGGGATCGCGTTACTGGTGTTTAGTCGTTAGCGCCGCCATTAACCGCTGTACGGGTAAAGATGAACATTCACGGTACGTGGAATCTGTCGTTGTACTAATGCTGAACTCAGATGTGTTGATAAAAGCTTTTATTAATCTATATTAAGCAGTACAAGTAGATTTTGTAATGATAAGATATAAAATATATTTAAGAATGTGCCAACAATTTAAAAACAATGGGGTATCCATTTCAGATTATTAAACCAATATATTTTTATTTAATTACTAGGTAGAAGTATATCCAACAGTGTTAAGCATTCAGTTATAAATTGTCGTATAAGTCACAGCGACCCTTGTTCCAATGTATTTTTGTATAAATCTCAGAACACGGAAACGCGCTCAGCCCAAACATTACACACAAGAATTTTGACGAGCGGCGTCGTCGACGACAAACAGCGTGTCGCCGTGATTTAAGCGAAATGCGCACTGTGAACAGGCCTCTTAACTTACGTGTAGGCGAATAAATCTGGGGAACGGGTCGTTAAGGGGCAATCGTGCGTCGCCGAAATGGCGTCCGTCGGCAATTTGTCGCCCGACTACCAGACGCAAGTAGGAAACGAGTGAAATGTCTGGTGGGGTTAGGGGTGGGATTCCGATGGACTTGTGGTAATCGCGATTCGACTCGCTTTTGATATCCAATAATCTCTGACCAATGAACGAGTCGCCGAAAATTTTATCACCAGATACTGAAAATAAGACCATCAGAAAAGTATGCCATAGAAACTTGTTTTGTTCTCAGCGATTTTTTATCTCTTCGTGTTTACACTAAAGATAATTAGATAATGCCACATATTTACTATTTTCTTTCGCAATGTCAGACAACAGCGGAAATTTTCAATGATGTTATATGACATACCACCTACGTTGACGTTAATGTTACCCCTGAGAATGTTAAACTAGAAGTGTTAAAATTTGTTATAGGGTACAAACAGACCTACTTCACGCTTCCTAAATTACTAGGCGTTAACATTTAAATAACGACGCAACTAAACAGAGAAAATTGTGTGTTTCAGCCAACCCTACAAGTAACGGTCTGGTATACGGGTGACGACGACGTCGCGACGTTCACGCGGCAATTCGTTGACAGGACGAGTGTTAGCACCGCGTTCAACTGCGTAATGTAACACGTTACATAACGAAGCTGTACAACCGCCGGTGTAACGCGAACATGTAGCAATTAACCGCACCGAACCGTGAACAATATCGTGAATCAATAAAACTTCATGTCAATAGCTGAGGAAAATGCGTAATTATAAGTGGATTACGAGCATTCTGCAGTAACTAGGTACTGCGTAATATGCCATTAAAGTAAGAAGTTCCACGGTAGTGCGAGGTATCAATTTGTGGCATCGGATTGTATGTAAATAGGGTGTTAAATATGAGCTCGTATCTTGCACATGCAATTCTGATAGTGATATGTTATTTGCTATTTATCTGTTACAGTTTTCCTGTACCGGATTGGATGGAATACATAATGTGATCAAATAATTACGAACTATACACACAAATCAAATAATAAATAAAAATGGTTAGTCAGTGGATTTCAGAGTTCAGTGCAGTTCAGCGCTTACTCTTTTTAGCCTATGCTTATGTACAGATACGCGCTTCATTGTAAAAAACTGTCCGTCATATTCCCAAGAGTATTTAAAAAGGGCTTTATTAATATATTCCAAACCGGCTGCTAAGCGTTACTTAACAATTTTTTTGCCATAATAAAAGCAACATTATGAAGAATACGCGAGTATACATAATTTAACGACTTAATCATGTAATAACAGAGGGTGGTGTCTGACAATGTTATCATTTTAGACCACACCGGTAATTAAGGTCATAAGCCTTACCCGACTACCTTAAGGCGCCATACTATTGACATAAAAATAATTAGGTGTTTCATCATTGATGACATGTTTTTAAAAGTCTCATGGACGTTGAAGCCACTGTATAAGGTTTGGTAATATTTCAGCCTTCCACTTTACTACGTAAAACGATTTATAAAAATACCAAAATTACCCTAAATTATTTATTATTTTACGTAACCTTAAAAATCGGTAAATATTTATGAATTTTAGTTAGATACGCATGGTGAAATCTTAGTCGTCCGTTGATAAATAACGATCACAAATGTTAGTTATTTGTCAAGTTACACCAACGATATAATTTGAGAGTCAAATAAAATAATCAGCATGCCATACGATATTTCACATTGACATTCAGTGGGCCCGATATATAAATAATTTTATTTAACGGCGCATATAAAATATTCAACGTCACGATGAATAAGTGTGCTATCAATTGGACCCACTAATGGAACTCAAAGATGTTTTACTTCTTTAATTGACTGAACAAGTACATGAATCAGAATACTAATTATAGTGTTAACATTTCAAACTAAAATACAGACAATAAAATGATGTGAAAGACCTCATAAAACTGAATAAAATTTATGGTCGCTAAATGGCTTTGCTTGTCCTTTGGCACTGTCGCCAGCACTTAATATTTATGCATTATAATTGTGTGGGCAAGTGGCGCATGCGCCAATTAAGCAAATCGATCTATCATAATCATATCTAACGTATTAATAGAGAGCGGTGAGCGGCTGCGCCCGCGCGCCCGCGCCATGCAAATGTGCGCGAAACGTGTCAGGGAGACTCAAGTGCTGTCGTGCAGCTTTACGATTGTCGCAAGCACTTATTTCGACCTCAAGCCATAGATAATTATCACCCTTTTAATGCAAAGCGGAATGGAAATTAATAGAATTTAAATTATACTTTACCGTATCCGTTATGTATTGTACAACACAAACAGCCTTATAGAAGCTTTCCCTTTCAACAACGACGCGCGTACAACGTTCACAAACTCGTCTAAACCATAACTAATAATGACAACATAAACTAGTTTAACAGTTTCAAAGTGCGCCATTCCAATTTCCTTCCTTTGTGTCTGTTCTCTCTGGTTCCCAAAGAAATTTTCCTCAGTTGTATTATGAAATGCCGGAGCCCGGACAGTATTAATCACGGTGTAGTACTAATGTACCGGAGTAAATTGCAAGCTAAGAGAAAATAAATGCGTCGTGTGAACGATAGGCCCCATAGTGATCGTAGAAGCACTTTCCATTTCCACGTTGCGCAATATTTTTAGTCATAAAGGGCTCACGTACTTTATGTAAGCGAAATTGGGCATGGAAAGCTAAGGACAGGGCTTTGTGCACTTTCAAACAAGTATCTCTATCTACTCGGATGATCTTGAGGGGTCATGATGATTGTACTTTCATAATGTTAAATTCATACTACAATAGAGACTTCTTTGTAAACAAGAGTGCAACTGAATGGTGATTTATAATTGAGCGATTTTGCAATCTTATTTTCATTTATGTAAGTTAATTCAAAATATCATTGCCTGAAGACGAAAGTAACTATTAATAATATACATAGAATAACAAATAAAACGTATAGTCCGCAACACAAGTACCTTTCAAATGTCATAGCAACGTCGATTAACGATACAAACAAAGAGAATTTAAGTGTTTTTTAGAATATAAATCAAGAAGAAGCATGTGTAGTGGTCACTTCATATTCAAGAGTAGAAAGGTACGTGTTTAGTGCGACTGCGCATGTCAAAACGAATAGACAAAGTATCATTAATATTCCGGTCATAGACCGAGGCTAGATGTCATACTTACAAATTATAAGATAATACAACAGCTAGATAATAAGGTACTACAGACGTATTATGTGATAGCCTCTCATACACGTAAATATATTAAAAAGAAATTGCTTGAAGTATGAATAGATTTATGATATGCGCAAGTAGTAAGAGTAACACTCCAAACAGCATCATCATATTAAAAAAACATTTAATTTAGAATTGACAGCAGGAAGATAGCTAGTTGATGCTGACAAAGGAGCTATGTAGTCTAAAATATGAATAAATTCAAACTAACCAATGAAAGGCGACACAAATCTCTAAACAGAGCGATATTGAGGACAACGTAGCAAATACAGTCAACAGCCCACTTCGATATGTTCTTTCCCATGGATCTCGATCCAACGATTACCATTACGCAATAACTATAACTCGACGGTTTTCCATAGACAAGATCATGTGTTAAAACCGCACCATATCGGAGGCTATTCATCGCGGCCGGTTTGCAATTCTAACTGAGCCGCGTTCGCTTCCATCGTGTTTTGTAGTGTACTTAGATGAAATAGTGTTTATTTTATGTGCTCCTACATGTTAATAGGCTGTGGTCCCGTTTTAATGTAGGTCTCGATTTACTTTATGGAAATTATAACTCGGTAACAATATAGGTTATCAACAGTAGTTGTGATGATATTTTCTTGGCTGCACGTTGCAAAAAGGTTGAAATGACTCTATTTCGATTACGAACAAACGAAGCCTATTGTGAAGAACGGATAATTGAAACGAACCACAGTATTTTATTACATTTCTTTCTTATATCCATTACCTTAAGTATAAAACAAGTATATTGAAATGCTGTAAGTTGATCGATAAATAACTGGCTAGTTTTTGCGCAGCACTCCACCCTCACGTAGAGAAACGTGACCTGAATTTCAACGGTGGCACTACGCAAATCCAACGTGTGGTTTGCCTAACACTTTTTTCTCGACATTATATATTTATTCTTTCAATTATGTTCAGAATCTTAACTGGACAAATCAGAGTATTTTCCTGAATTGTTCCAAATTGCCAAATTTATTTGGGACCACTACAGCTCAACAGTTGCTATAAGTTTAAAAAATTAAGACAAATCTTAAATGGTGTATTTATATTCGCTAACTAAGCTACAAAGAAGGAAACATTGCAAACTAATTAAACAGAAATGCCGGCAAGTCGCAACAGGTAACATGTGACGCCAGAACAATGCTTCAAAGGGGAATGTATACATTCTGCAAATGTGTAACGAAACAACTATTTCTATTATATGCTAAACATAATTAATCACCTGAAGCAATTGTTCCATTCATACATAAGTGTGTTGAAATAAGAATATTTGAGCTAGAAAGTGTTTTAGATTCCGCATGATAAGAGTATGAAGATTCAGCCTCATCAAGACATCTTCGAGATTAAAAGGATTTTTATTATCATTTCGTAACATCTTCGAGACGGAGAAGAATCTATCGGCATGTTGGTACAGAAATAAAGTCTTCAAATTCCCCCAGGTGTCGAGAGATACCGACGATTTCCATCACCAGAGCTTTTCAAATAATGATGATTGATTACAATCAAGCAATATTGATGATAATGTTTAAAAATAATGAACACTTATAAATTTTCCAATTTCCTATCGATGTCACTTGCTCCGTCGAAGCACGTTACCCACTTAAGCCAGATTATGGGTTAATTAGAATTAAAAGTGAGTGTTTAATTTCTCTCTGACGACTAATACCTTTGCGAATGTTTCAATGTCAGAGAAAGTGGTGCTAGCGATGTGCAAGTGCATTTTCTAATCCGCAATTCTGATGCAACCATTAAAAACTCGTTTGGGGTAACCTTTAATTCTCATTAAAAAAAAAAACAATTTTGCATTTACCACTTTTATCAAAAAGCTTCGTTTGCAAATATGTCTAGCCTTCCATGTTTCTTAACGATAGTACACGGCTGTTCGGTGCCCACCTACGCTCAATTATTGATAACAAATACACGAGTCGTTTTAACCAATAACGGTAAGCTTTAGGAACCGGGGAAAAGCAATTAGTTATGTAAAGCCAATGGGGAATTACAGAGTTATAGTGTTATGGCGCGACATGCAACCAAGCTGACCTGAATACAGCCAATGGTTTTGTTCGATTTGCTACATTTTGATACGGCAGTTAAGAGGTACTTTAATTTAACATTAACCTGATTATAGTAACTCAATCTTAGTAAAACTAGTAAAGCGGTCACTTCATAATGATTGACTGGCTTTACGACAACTTCATTGACAGGTTTGAGAAGTGTGAATTAAAGCATTTCGCCTTCAATGTCAGAGATTATATTTTTTTTCACAACAAGTTTATTTACATAAAGAAGTTTCACTAATGAATTCAATATCCATCGATTCGCAACTCCATTAGACCGTAAACAAATCTTGACATTCACCTTTCTTTGGCGATCGTTTATGGTAAGTTTCCGGTTGGGCACCGCGAAAGCGGTCTTCGAGTCCAATTGACGGACGAAGCCCAGCCACCCAAATACAGGTTCAAGATCACTATACTTTCGTGAAAGAAATCGCCATGGGTTGTTTCGTAACCGTCGACTTCTGACCCTAGTCGTTATAAAACAACAACGTAACCAAAACATGTCGAAAGTTTGCTAAATCGTTGAATTCTAATGGCCGATTATGTTAACTTCATCGAGTATTAGAAACTGTGTATGATAGTAGGCCGTTTTGTTTTTATGGGTTTTGAATAGACCTCGTGAATATGTTTTCGTGGTATACGTAATTTGTAATAAATCGATAGTTTTGTTTATACAGCCGATACAGATACCGATCTAAATATTAAACTGGGTTATGCATACAGCTAAAAGACGAAATTGTTTACTTCTAAAAAGTAATCAAGATAGCAAAATGTAAAACATATTCAAAATTCTTCGGGTTCAAGTTTGAGTACGTCCCCTTTATGAGTTTTCCACATGAGTAAGAGGCTGAGTCGTGTCTGAGTCATCAAACGTAACGACAGCCGACTGCATACAAGTTTATTCTTGACACATTAAAACACCGCTTTACAGCAGCGATTAAATAAAACACGGAATATTTATGGGTTAACATATAACCGACGATGGTTAAGATCAAAACGTTAAACTATAGTATCAGACATCGTAAAGGGAAAACCTTGTTTATGGTTTGTAAACACACGTGTAAAAGTTTCAACTTTCGAGTTGTCTATTGAGTCCTGGTCGCATAAATCTTGCACTTGCAGTGAGGTGGAGCGGCGCCGTGTCACCTACTTACTAGTCGGGACTCAATCTGTTATGAATATGTATAGCAAGCACTAAATACTGCCTCGTCGCAATTAATAGAACCGCATTTCTTCGTAAATTCTTGAAACAAAGATTCATAAAACAAGTAGACTGATAAATCGATGTTAACGAAGATAAAATGGCGACAATCGGGATTCAATTTCAGATGACCTGGATATGAAGTTGAACTTTGATAAAATACTCGGGTAGGTCAATGTCCTCTAAAAATGTTAAAAAAAACCATCAGATTTTGTATTTATAAATACGCTTTATACTGAACATGTTTGTATACCAAGGAAACTCTGTTTACGTTGGGCAAAACTAGAACAGAAACTTTACGAGCGTTTGTGGCGCTAGCAATTTGTTAAATAGATCAACAGGTTTATTAGAGTGACGTCACGGACAATGGAAAGCTTGAAGACTATAGATTTATATACAGAAATTAAAAAACCAGACACATATTTCTTAGTAATCATATTATCCCCGAAAAAAGTACAGACTGAAGACAACTGCAAAATTGATTAAGCTATTCTTATCAGGTGTCGACGAACAAATACAATTATTTGAAATTGAATTCTTTTAAATAACGGAGCAATATCGTGATTGAATTTTGTTCAAGCTTAACCAGATTTAACGTGACGAAATGTTTTAGATTGATATTATAACGGGATTGTGACCAGATGCGTATACCTTTTATTTTTAACGAGATAAGCAGACTGCAGTGAAAATTACTTATCGATAGAGTTTCAAAGAATAGTTACAGAATTTACAATGAAGCGAGAGGATTACATGAGAAGCTTATTAAGACGAAGAAAGGAATATCTTATGTATACACAGTGTTGCACATTGGGGAACTGCGAAGGATTAGTAGCAAAAGTGGAATACTACTGGCAAAGGAACGCCACTCAAACAACATTTCTAATCTCGTCTGAGCCAACCCTCTTTAAACGAAGCAAGTCCTTCTGCAAGATTATTCATTTACTTTTCTTACATCTTGGCAGTCAATATTCCATTGTGTTTCTATCTGTTGATACATGTATAGATACTATCTGTTGTCTGTTTACAAGCGCTCAGGTTAATATCCTTCGCTTAACTATGATTATATTAAATATACCTATTTATCAATACAAGTATCTGATAAGAGTGTCACCTTTTGATAAAACGGTACTACGTATAACGTGATATGGTATATTAGACATGTTTTCGATAATACAAATTAATATCTTATCTACTACAAAGTTTCACCGAACATATACGACAAGTAATAGGATTATCAAATTAAGAAAAAACTAGGCAGCCTAACTATCGCTAAAATATATTGAAATGTAAGTGTCAGTTATTGGTTTGAGGTAATTCAATCCTTCTAGAACATTGAAATGTATTATTCAAACAGTTTTCACTATCTCAGTCTCCCTTAAATATGCAAAAGGTTTCAACACTTACATAAATCCTGAATCGATACATAAAGCGAGGAAAAACCCAAACGTTAGCTCAAAACCTATTACAACTACCGTTAGGTAACATCGATTTGTTTATCGATATTTTTATAACTTTATCGATTATAAATTAACGACAGCCACGCGGAGTAATACTAGTTAATTGCTACGATAAGATTATTGTGGGATCGTAAAATATTATCGTAATTTGTTAGTGCTCTGATCATTCTATGTAAGAATGGATGCAGCCCTTGAGCGCTAGTCCGAGATATTCCAGGCTATTTATTGACTAGCAACAAACGATGGGGTTTATCATAGTAATGTTCTTTGTTTTCAACATCATAATAATGTTGTACTGAACTTACAATGGATTTACTTTCATACTGTTGTAATCTTTTCTACTTGTACAACGCGTTTCTTAGTCTCCATGCTTAAATAAGTTTCTGAAGGAATTTCGCATCTGATGACGTCACAATTATTGTTACGTAATGTATTATGTTGCTACTATAAAAGTAGGCAATTTGTTATGACTAAAACACATCGAAGGTCTTGTATACAAGGTCGACAATCTTATAAAACAAGTAAACTGTAATGGCGTCGAGTGAACATTGGATATCACGTCATACTTTAAAATATTGACTGATTGCGAAGTATTGGTTATATTATGATTGGATGTAGGTAAATGGGTGATGTGCATATGAAAATGATTTAATGATTCTGCATTTTCGATAGAATTTAAGTTGAGTAGTTTTTTTACGTTTTTGGCTTGAAGAATTTAAGGAATTAACTACAAATTTTCTGAAGCCAAAAATAATGAGTACCTACATTACATTACCGTATTACACCACAAGTTGATAATTACTACAATTTATTTCTGAACCCTTAACCCGCCCTGAACAATTTAATCACAGAATCCTATCAGCGGTTTAATTACCTCGCTAATCGGATAAGCCAATTGATAAATGGACCATAGGCAGATGTGTGTCAAGTGATAATTAACTAAAGGACGGTGATTAGGCTTTGGATGTGGCAACACTGGCAACACACGAAGTTTAGGCAGCGTGTCAAAACCTTGCTCTATAACGAAGTCAGTTTGACGTAATTGTGCCTCGTCGCACGGTAGATGAGTTATTAGGTGTTAGATGTTGTCTTAATAAAGAAAATTGTAACAGAATTGTAATTATTTAAGCTAGACAAATTAGACATGCAATTAGTGAGCACTTATTTATAATTAACTTACGTTTAACGTCTTTAGTAAATGTTCGATCGATGTCTTGTAATTTGATAATTACCTGAAACAAAATAAAACCAGAACATTAATATTTGTCACAATATTTTACATTCGGAAAGTAGCATGAACTTAAATCCTATCTTACCAGTTGAAGACCATAAAAGATCACATAGCAATAGCGAATTTTAAAATCATATCAACGAAAGGTATCGCTTACAGTTACTGAAATAAAATTTATGTCCCAGCTATCCGATAAATATTCAGTTAGTAAAATATCGAATGGGTGTTGAGCTAGTGATGCGATAAATCGATTGTGTGTCGCTACGTGTCGCGCATCTGTAATCGATATAATCGCCGGATCGAATCATTGGCGGCTACGTCATCGTGATGTTTTCAACGAACTCAGGCTGTATTTTAAACGGCATATTATTCTAATGTGATACCGAATTACATGAATTTTGTAAACTTAAAGCTTTAGCAAAAGTGAAGTAGAAGAAAATGGTATAAATGGTCTTTGAATTCCTCATTCATTATCTAATCCGCAGAAACACTCATCGAGCAATAGCAGAAAAATGTGATCACACGTTTAATTGTGACCACGTCGCAATTATAATTATTGACGTTATCTCAATACAAAGAAACGGAACAATTGTGTGTGAGCAAACAAAACGATTTAATTGTCATTATTGCTACAGAAGACACAAAACAAATTAATAATCTAAGTATCGTGGTAAATAGCTCAATAGCAATTGTCGTATCTGAACAATTGGCATGGCGGGTTGACCCGCGAGCCAATCACAGCTAATAAACACAAATTAACTACTGATCAAACAGATGGACAACCGGACTACTTTCTGGCATGTATGGAATAAATAGGCCATCGTTCGTGGCTGAAATTCGTGTTATGCTTCTAGTTGGTCTACAAGCGTGCCAACGTGTTTGACAACATTTTTATTAGACGAGTCTATGCAAATAATGAACTAAATTGAAACGAATATGATATGCCATAAAATTAATTATGAATAGGAAGTAGTGATTCTTTATTGACGCTACTGTTTATAAAAAACAATTCATTGATCTTAGAATTTATTACCGTCGTATACAACACTCATCAATCTATGCGCTGTCCTTGGTTGCTCACAACTCACAATAGACCAGTAATAATTACAATTCATCATCGTCAACGTAGGGCTGTAGTTTCGCAATGAGACAGATCGACACGGGAGGAGCCAAGTGGGCCGAATCGATACTGATTCGATTCGGCACTGTATCGGCTAGCGATTGCACAACAATTAAGGTTAATACCGTTCAAGGACTCCATCCGGAATATTGAACCGATTCAATTCTATACTGTCACGGTACTCGATTAATAACAAATGATTTAATAGCGCTCATTGCGTACTGTCAACACGGTACTCCTAAGTTCACGGCTGCATTGAATCGAGTTCTCGATACACTCGATTTCGTAACGATATTAATGCGAGTGAATTGGATCGTGTGTAGGAATATTCATCATAATTGTTGACAGGCATTGCGTTAGAATGGAGTGCGAATGATTGATTGGACACGCAGAAGAAGACATTGCACACGGAATATTACCGTCGCATTTTTTATTAAAAAACATCACGTGAATAGAAGCACATATTCAAAGAATCTGCAAGGTCAGTTGGACATCAATCAAAACATTGCAAAGAGTAGCAGACTTGCGCTTTCTTTTCATAACACATTGCTAAGTTGCAAGCGGATTTCTACAAGTACGAAAAAAGTAAAGCCACTCATTTTGCTTAAAGAGTGCTCATCTTTATGCAGACTCATGAATAAGACAAGACACGAAATAGCCTTTTATGCTTGAATCGATTCGAATTTAATTCACGAGGAGGCGTTGTCGCGCAATCTTTTCCCATAATTTACACAATAAACAATTCTGTAATCGATAATAATTATATCGATGTTAAGGACAGAACTGAAACGTACCGACACTAATAACTAGATCGGTGTCCCTTATCGATACTATTTATCGCGTAGTGAAACCGCAATATTTCGTCATATCGAGAGGTTTGTATCGAATTAATTGGGACATAGAATTTAATTATAGTCTCCGAAGATATGCTCTTGCATCTTAATTGTATACTAGTGGGCTTTAAGTATTTCCATTACGATTTATTGATATGAAATGAGTTGACCTTGATGCTTTCATCGGTTGGTTTTGGTTTTAATTGCACAATGAGTTGGGTGCACAAATCGTGCGCGGGAGTCGATAGGTGTTCGTGACCGTCGCGTCATATGTCGACGTGACCTCTACGCCCTTGGGGCTAGCTAGCTAACACTATACAATGACAAAAGAGACCATTTTATTTCGAAACTGATCACTTGTGACGTTATACATTATTATAATATCAGTTGGTATTGTGTCAATGTTGCATGTATTTATGCAATCATAATCAAACAAGATTCCGGCAATGTCATTCCTACGTCATTAAGATAAACAAGGATTTTCTTGCAACTCTTATGCGGTGAAAACATTTTTATAGTAATGAAAACAAATATGCAAAAGACATAAACAATTAAACAGTTTCCTTCATCTTCATTATTCCTCATACAACGCGGAAACCGACAAACGAATGCATAAAACATGATATATAGAATTGTTAATTGTTAAAACATATGTAATGAGCCAATGTACCGCGGCGTCGCGACGCCTGCGCCTGCACTCAAAGAATTAGGTCGTTGGAGCGCAGCGCGAGCGCCGGCGCCGCCGCTAATCGTGCGTGGACTGTTTACCTAAGCTGCGATATGCTCACGTTCCTGCTTTATAGCTCCTGAGCGGCTCAGCATGACTAATTAATTGACGCGTATCGAGTGGGTGGACTCACAACTAATGGAATTGGCTGCTACATTGTATTGCATACGCAATGTAAGGGACCTAGAATCGTATTCCGATGAGCCCCAAAATACGATTAAAGATATAATGTATGCAAGCAATGAAAACGAAACTTGTGGAAAATATCCTTAACCAGCCATTTAGCATAACAGATGACAAAGATAACACTTTTAACGTACACAAACAGGCACAGGCGGCAGAGTCTACTTCCGCAATTATTCGCCGACGCCGGAGGGGTACATCTGTTCTTACTAAAAGGTTAACGAGCGACATTAAGCACATTTTTGTCTGCACAAACGGCAAAAACGTTGATGGGTAGCGAGCGGGGAAATTGTACATCTCACTGCCATAACATATCACTGTCACTGACATGGGATTTATGTAATGTTGAGATTGTTCTAGAGGCGATCATGAACACGAAGGTTAACGCGTGATTTCTCTGCATAATGCTTTTCAAATTGTTACAAATGACAGCTGCGTAACATTAAAACACACTATTAAACTCGTTGCGAATCGTTGTTTACACCGACACATCTGTGACGCAGCCGACTCATGTGCACATGCCCTTATAGCATACTGACTCTCAATTTATTGAACTCACAAATCTAATTGAAATCTAGACTCCACGTATCGTCACAAAACAGGGTCGAGTTAGAGCCAGCGTGCGTGTTGAGCGTGTGTTCCATGCTTTATAGAGCGATATGTAAGAGGAGATCAAGTTTACCGTAAGGCCCGATTACGTCGGTTATAAATCGAATCCGGACCGGACAGGCGACACGTTGCGAATTAACTGTAACGCGCCGAATTCGGTCGCGTGCGATTCGATGATCGCTGACTGAAGTTCAGAAGCGATAAAGGGGATCCGACTGCTCGTAAATATCGGATGGACTGAATGGTTTTTAATTAGCGCTTGTTCTTACTCGGAATAAGGTCAGCATTTCGAGGATGTAATTATTTATCGCGAGATAAAAGTATTCCGAAAACGAGGTAGAGTTCTGAGAATTTGAAGACTTCGAAGTATGCAATGGATGCTTATCAAGTTTGCTTCGTGTGAAACGTCTAGCAATTTAAAACGAAAATTAAGACACAAACAGTTAAGTCAATTAGCATGCGGCGTAACGGGAATCACAACACAGATCTGTCAAGAGAGTCACGAGGTAACAACGATATTATGTCAACTTTATTAAAGCTACGAGACCGTGCTACAGTAAAGGCTATACTATACTATCACCTATTAATGTTACTAAGTCGTTAGTCGGCATTTTTAACGAACATACTTCACATTTGATTTCGTCTTTGCAATTTAATTATCAAAAGGGTAACTAGGCGAACAAGCTTACTGACTGCATTTTAAAATTATGCATTTTATTCAAATATTTTAGTTGCAGACTGTACACAAATAATTAATCCCGGAATGTTTAAAAGTGAAGATTAATATAGCATCGTATCAGCTTATCTATTAGTGAGTGCGCATAACTCGACCACAGACTAACGGCATAATATTTTACATTTCATGAGCACAAATAAACTCGTGGGAAACGACAACTGAGCTTTACTGAGCACACTGCGCTTGCGCACTGCTCCGGCCATAGTGTAGAATTGTGCTTTTTCTATCTTTATTAAGGTACTTCACTGAGTTATAAACAGTAATTATTTTATTGTACGTAGAATTGCAACAATGAACGGGAAATTTTAATTATATTATTGTTAATTGTTGTTTAACAATACGGGTTATTTAAAACGCTGCAGGACTGCTAATTGTTTTCCTGTAAATTTATAACTAGCAAGTTTGAAAAACCATACAACTAATATGCAACGCCATGTTTTGTTTTCTAGATATTCTAGTATCTTCTTTTGCATAACATAAAAATACTGCAGCAAAATTAATTATTATCATTGTTCTAATAAATCATCTGCAAATACGAAAATCATAAAGCATTACCAAACAATACCTTTACTTAGTATCTGTACAACAGTAATTATCTTAATTGTTTACAGTAATTACACGTGACGTGACCGTTTAATTACACTTGACAGTGAATAGCTATTAAAACATTAAGATATTAAAACCGAGTCTAACAACTCCATGTCACAGTTGAGAAACGGTACAGTAGCACAAAAGTACTGGGGTTTCACTGTTCAAACAAGGTCTGTGGGTTAGGTCAATTATGGGAATTTCGTTCTGCCATGCCTGAAATGCAAGGTCTTTGTATAACTAGACGTAACTAATAATACAGAATCGAACATGATGGTTCAAACTATTCTGTTTAATTTTGTAAAGTTAAACCCAATAAAATACTCAATTGACGCTTCATACGAGAGATTCATAAACTAGCTTGAATTTCAACACATATTTAAAACAAGTCAACAGTTACTAACACTAAAATTACAAGAACACATAAAAACCCGCTAAGTGTTCATAAAAAGTAATATAAATATTAAAAAATACTTTACATAGTCAAATGGTATTTTAATAGGTTATTTATCTTGTACGACCGGCGTGAGGCTGCGACAACCGCACTTCCAAACATCATTAACAACGTAATTTATTTCAAGTCATAGTAAAAATTTCATCAATATTCATTCATATCATAAAACTACAGGAAACATTACGAAAATATTGCGGTCGAATTTCGTGATAGCTACATTACTGCATTTTTACTAACATCGAGTATTATTGTAATAGAATAGAAGCAGTGTATCGTAAAATTATCTCTTCAAACATTAAAAGATTAGATGTCTCGAGGTCGGCGTGTCAACGATTCGCAGTTCTCCGTATGTTCTACAATTATGCGTATTACTTCTCGTAGACGCTCGGTATAATTTTATCTTCAAATGTACTCTTGATAAACATATTTGATTTAATTACTATAGTCCAATTACTAGACACGGGTACTGGCCTCACACGGGAGGTAGACGAACGTATTATCTTTCACGTTTTACGAATCCATACAAACTGAGGATTATTATTAAAATTACTGAAATCGAGTTTCGCACTCGAGTGGTATTCTGCAGTCGATGATTATAATCGATTATAAAGCAATGACAGTAAACACGTTTAACAATACATAAACGGCACCCCGCAAGCGTCCGTAACGACATCAATCTCACGCAAATTGCTGTAACTACATACGACATACGTTTTTGGCTATTTCGTAAATGGACGCGTTATTAATAATCAATTTGGGTATCACGAGAGACATCGTAAATTATACAATGTTCTTACTTTTGTGAACATCAGAGTTCAGTGTTTTCCCTTCGGTCATGGATAGTACCATCCATTTTATTTTTACATACAACTTATGAGTGTCCCACGATAAAATACAGAATTGTTTTTATACCACTCGTGGCTCAGCTTTAACCGCATAAGTCAATCGAACGCAGGTTAAGCTGCGCTTGACGCGGTTGGTCCGTAGATGGGTGACCATCTTTGCCATAACGAGTTCCTCCGTGTTTCGGAAGGCACGTTAAATTGTGGGTCCCGGCTGTTATTACTACATCTTCGACAGTCGTTATAGGTAGTCAGAAGCTTGAAAAGTCTGACAACCATTCTAACCAAGGGGTATCGCGTTGCCCAGGTAAGTGGGTTGAGGGGGTCAGATAGGCAGTCGCTCCTTGTAAAACACTGGTACTCAGCTGAAACCGGTAAGACTGGAAGCCGAGCCCAACATAGTTGGGAAAAAGGCTAGGCCAATGATGATGTTTTTATATCACTAAATGGTAATATTTACTAAATATAAACTTCATTGTGTACTTTTAATTTAAAATTGTACACAAAGAATGCAAAGTACGCATGCAATGTGGAGAAAATAGCATTGAGCAAAAATCAACTTTTAACTACCAATGTTGAAGAATACAGCATAATGAAATTACTTTTAGAAAACAAAGGTTTATTATTATACTTAATTAAAGGTTTTGCAATTGATTCAATAAATATTTAATTATGTCGCTTTACAATAAATCAAAACTTAACCTCATTGATCAAGGTAAACAATATAATAAAGCGCATTTACCGATTGTTAGTTGTTATGGCGCAGAGTGATCCAACACCTCAAAATAAATTTATCCTGTTACCGTCAACGACCACGATCGGTGTTCATAAAAATAAAAATAAATACAAAAGAGCGGCCGCCATATTGAACACATCACCTAACGATGGGAACCCGACACCGAGACAGAGCCGTAACGAGACACGCTCATTTCTTTAACAATGCACAACCAAAATAGGAAAACCACGCTCGTCAAGAAATCCGCACCTGCCGATGACCTCCAGTCTAACGGGCGTCCCTCCGGACGGCCATTTACACGGAAGCTATCAGACGTGTGAGGAACCGGGCACGGAGGTGGTGAGCTAGGGGTCCACTTAAGCTGGTGGATGTATCCCCAGCACTTTGAATAAAGGTCGCGAGGTCGAGAGCACTACAACGGCTAGTTTGCAGCGTCAAAAGACTCAGAGGTTATGTGTGCCGAATAACTGTACAAACATTGGCAAGTATCATCAAATTAAAGTTACAAGTGACTCATGAGTTAGCGAATTTACCAATAACCTTGCGTCGTCATCCAACAGTGATAGATAGGTCGACTACACTTTATTGTACACACTACAAAAAATAAGTATCATAGTAAAGCCGACCATTAAGTAGAATACAAAGAAATTGCACAATTTTAAATAGACATTTACTGAATCTAGGATTATCGAGTGTTGCAACTTCTTTTGCCACCATTACTCATTAGGTTAGAAACATACTGTTTTACGTACAATAAACCAAGTTTTCACACGGTGAATACCAACAAACGGCTAAATAACACTATAATAACTGTTGGCATTCCGCAACACGTAAGCATTGTTTCGTGTTGCGGTATGAACTTTCATCCAAAATATGAACTCGGTTAACGAGTGTTATAAGATCATGTCCAGTGTTTACATAACACCTACTTCTGGTATCATCATGTCTATGTACCATTGGATGTTGTCGTGTTTTCAATCGCGTAAAGTTGCATTTTTAAACGAAGAGAATTTTGAAAAAAAAAATGAATTTAATTCAATGTTTACTTGGCAATGTAGTACGGACATATCACAATAACTTCTTAATCAATCTATTGGCAACAAAATTGAAAAGTAAGGTAATTATCAAATCCTAAAACTACCAACTTTATTTACTTACAGATAATCGGTCCGATCTCTGCTTAACACGAAACCTACTACCACTATACATTTCAAACGAACTCACCTAAGATCGAGGAACAGGTCGTCAAGCGAGACAAAAGAGTATAGAAACAAAACAATTCCGCAACGCAGCAGGATCAATTAATATTGAAATAGGCAGACACCCACCTGCTCCAGCGTGGTGCAGATAAAACGCGGCCGCCAGACAATATTATGATAAATGGCACGTAGGATATGGACGCAGTAATTTATGACTTATATCGAAGAAACGCTTCCTTACACTTAACGGAGCTCCATTAGATTATCAATTAACCTCTTAACATGATGTTTTCTATTAGAATTATTAATGAGCTTTCTTAGTGCCGTGAAGTTCCATTGATCATTTTTAATTCGCGTAAATTAGTGAGAAATTTAAATGATTAGGAGCTGTTAATATTTATGGATGTGGCGAAGGTGTTATCTTAAGTGTTTCTAACGATAGGAGAGCGCAGTGAGTGCAGCCGCCGCATCCAATTTGTTATAAAATCGCTACAACATTGTTTCTTGTAATAAATTTCCAACCACCCGTGTTGAAAGCAACGTTGATTTATTGAAATGTTGTTTGTACAGGATCCAAGAGAACGTGTTAACTTGTCGGTTAATGTAACTAGCCTCCCAGTTGATCTTCGTTAGCGTGCCCTAGCTTCGACGCTATGTATGACGCAACCATGCGACATCCGTTAACACCTGCCAGCATGAAACAGGAAGCTAAATAAACTTTCAAGCAGAAATGAAAACCGTAAAATTAAAAGCGTCGTATACAATTGTGAATCATAGCTGACCGCGACAGTGGGTCGTCAAAATACTTAAGGTGAAGATGGAAAATAAAGATATAATTGGAATGCCAAAATAGTGAGCAACTGCGTGAACATGGCGCCGCCGCAGCGCCACTCGCGGCCGACACTCAGACATAATCCATATTATTACACATAATCTTATCAACGTGACGTAGTCGACAAAGAACCAGGCGGAAGAAGAAAAATAATATTAAAATAAACATTCTGTAAATGGCGAAAAACGATTTAGTCGAGTACGTACGTTCCAGCATAAACAAAATAGCACTATTGAGATAAAATTAAGTCACAAAGAAGCCTGTCCGGAGGTCACACTTGTCGCCCCATTAATTCCGTGTTAAACTGCAATAACTTAGCCGCTTTACGAGTCGAATATCTACTGAAATTAATTAACAATACGAGCTTCCGTAGTTGACGCTGTGCGAATAATCGAAATGTTTATTTAAAACGGCAGAGGTTACATTTAATTTTAAGATGAACAATGATTATTGGTAAACGCGATTACACGCCCTCGGCCATATCATATTTTATACCTTTTATGGAAATGAAGAAGAGATAATTCCTTGCGGTTACAGAAAAAATATTGGCAAATATTTGTCGAAGTTACAATCTGATCATGGAACTTTATTTTCAGAATGACAGTTGACTTTTACATCATACTGGGTTTATTTGATGACTCAAAAGTTACTAGATTGCGAAATGATTCTGCATATTAAGATCCATGTCCAAATTCACTTTCAACGATGATTTTATTTATCAGAAGTGGTCGGTCATACGTGCACATTAAAATTGTTCCCGTGAACTGCCTTCCTTTCCTGCTTCGATTGGAAAACAGTTTCGTCTAAGGGAAATTCATTAATAGGTACATCATTATTTCTGGATTTAACTCCGTTTATGTAAGACCGTGCAAATAGCTCTATCAATAGGTAGGTACTGACGTATATATATTAGAACTATGGAAATATACTAGTATTTCTCGATATATGTACATTTTTCCTTTCCTGTTTAGTGACAATGTTTAACGCAATGTATTTTTGTTGTTCTAATAAACCATTCACAGCTGCAAAACAGCATTAAATAATTATTAAAATGACAAAGAGATTTAGAAGAAATAAGACCTGACTACTATTGGCAATAAGTGACAGGACCAAAGAAAACTGTAAATCAAGTTTTGTTATACGACTACTGACATTGATAGCAGACTTAGTTCTGTACACGACTGGGGTTCTAATCAGCTCTCAGACTTAGCAACGAGGCGAGAAAAGTTTATCAGGATAAGGACGGTACAGCAAGACGCCACTGCCGTATACGAGCAGACTAATGTAATCCAAGTCTAACACGGTCCCTATTAGTCCACACGGACACTATCGCGCCGTTCAATCTCTGAGCAACGGTTTGATCAATATGCGGTAATATGAACTGTCAGCGAACGAGGAAAACTATCGGCTAAGTGTTGACACGCCCGTAAATATAATTAAATACCAATAGACGAAGGATTGCATTAGCTTGGTTAATGTTACGTACGTATATTATAGCTACTGGTTATGCGTTTGAAATGAAAGATCTAATTTTCTTTACAATTTGATTGAGTTTCCCTGCATATCTAACAGCCAATATTTTATGAGAGATGACGTCATGTATTTAAGTCAAATACACGCAGATTAACGATTACAGTCGAAGACGATTCTTGGATGAGTCATTTATTTATTTAAGTTAAAAACAGCTTGGTTTTATAGAAAACATTGTACAAATATCACCGCGCTCACCAAGTAAGAGCTCAAGTAGCAATGTTGCCGCTGTGGAAGCGAGACGCGATGCGCGCAGAGTAACTTGCCATCTCTTTTCCGCGATGCACACAATTTTCTTAGCCGAGCTCATAGTACAAACAAATCTTCTATTAAAAATTCTGTCTACGTCTAAAATTTTAACGTAACAAACAACGTTATCTTTATTGCCTATACGGTACCTCTGCCACAGAATTATCTTAACTTTATCACAGCAACAACCTTCAGCTGAGATAGGTATTTACGCAAGACGGATCGCACCGCATTCCATAGTTAACCAATCGTTCACTCTTATGTAATGTCTCGTGACTAGGTAAAGTCTAGATTACTTTAGACTTAGCAAGCTTAGGCACTATATTACCATATTTTACGACGATCTTTACATTTGCCCCACATGCGAGGAATGTCGTTAACTGTTCTTAAATAAATAACTACTGCAAATATCTAAATAATATTTATATTATTTCGTTGTAAGGAAACCTTATCACATTATGATAAGCAGTTTACTAGAAGTTTCGTGTCACTATCGCAGATACATACAGCAGAAAATTTCGTTTTCATGTAAAGTTGTAGAAAAAATGATCACTTTTTGTAATTACACATTTAAAACTACAGCGTGAACATACAATATAGAAATAGGAAACGAACAAAACCTAAAGATTGAACTTACATTTATCGTTCTTACGAAAAAAGTACGCTTGATGAATGATTCAAGCCAAAAGAAATACAAAAAAAAAAGATAAACAAGTTATTCATATTCATGTTAAAAACGTCACAGTTTTAGATAGACATTTTGTTTTTAACTTTTTATTATTGTCTGTTTTACGGTGTTTATTCTACGTTCCGACGATATTATCAAGTTGGTACAGATAACAAATAAAGTTGTTTGTTCAATACACGATAAAACTAACGTTTTTGACAACAAATTTGCAAACATACACCGTATCTGACTAACAACTATTTATACATTAGGTGCATTAATTAATTTTTTCGTCGATGGTTCAATAATTATGTACATACCTTCAATATTGAAGGGCAAGAGAACAAGACAGTCGTATTTCGTATTAATCACATCTCATCAAGCACATTTGTCACGGATGATGATTAAAACTTATCTCCACTAGATCTACTACGCAGGAGGTCTGAATCATCGTCGTATATTTGTACAACGAAAAACATTCCTCAAGTACCGTCTAATTCTACCACCCACATGGCGCACAAATTGGTTCTCACCAAAAACAAATTTGTGCGAAAACACATGTGCTGAACTCATACGGAAGTGTTAGCCGACTTAACGTTTCAACAACTTTAAGAAACAAGTCGGAATACAACGCTTCGTATACAAAACTTGTAAACCCGACCACTTAAAAATCTTTAAAAAAAAAAGCGGCTTCTTGGTAAAAAAGTAATTTCTGTGTACTTAATGTCTCCAATACAAGCACTGGCATAGTTTAACTTGTGCTGTTCTGAATTTGAAACTTTTACTTTTTTTATTTGCTGAGCGACGTTAGTTATTAGTTGAGCAGTGTCGTTATTTTTTTCTTCCACTACGCGCAACTTAGTATGGATTACTGATAAATAATATAGAGTCGTTCGAGCGGACTAACAAACAGATACACATGTAGAATTATGCAAATCCCTTGCAAATCTTTCCTTGTATCGAATATGGTAGCCATGTCGATTTCGCATAAGGAGCTTACAACAAACATCGACTATGTGACGTACAGGGATTAATATTTCATGGTCAAGTTTAAGATCAATGTATTGCGTTTTTATTAAAATCCTTCAACATACTTATGTGCAAAACATGTTTGTATCTAATACCGTGATATTACACAGTAAAACACTCATATGACTAGATTGTAACAAATGTATAATTTTATTTGTGTTCAAAATATTCACAATACATGAGTCACAGAAATCTTCTATCTTACATAATTATTCTGCTTTAATAATAACAAGACAAACGATTTTAATGTCTTGAACATAATCGTCCTATAAACTTAATTATTTGTGATTTCATTGCATTCAGTAAATGCCCTGTGAACGGAATTGAACAGCAAACTGAATCATAGCACCATTTCTATGCAGAGCAGTCCGGTGACACGGCACAGAATGCCTCCGCGATCGAACTTGGCTGCGTTCCCAAGCACCTAATAAGATTCAACCTATAAATCAAGCAGTAATTTAATACTCGAATGTTGTTATAACCGCCATTTTCCATTAACAAAAATCTTTGACCTTACTTTTCCTTTTAAGAACATTATTAGCTTTTGAATATTCATAGTTTGTCGACCATCCGTATTAATTATCGGGAAACATTGGTTACTGTTTAAGGACATAATTAGCGTCGTGTATAACACCATTTTTGATATAATGAAGCTATCTATCTTATCAAAGATAAATATTGAATAGATTTAACGATTTTACACGTTGGATATTGCGGAAAGGTCGTGGACGCCACACGTCTATATAATTTATCGATCGCAGTGTGCGTAGGCGCAGCCCACATGCCATTAGTTTAAATAACGATGTACGTTCGGTTCTATACTAATTCGTTTTCGCATACCTAATCCAGGCTTAATTAATGTGGCAGTGAACTATTTCATATTTATTAACGTGCAGTAATAACAGCTTCAACCGTTTATTAGTTAGATTAAAATAGTAAGTTTAAGAGTAATTTAGTCATGAGTCAGCTGCTTTGGAAATAATGTGTCCATTTCAAAGATCTGTACTAAAGAAAGATGTCAGACGCAATTAAAAAGGAAAACAAACCCCAGAGAAAAAGAAAACCAAAAGATAAATCTACAATCCAATCCAGAATAACTAGATAAAGTTTAAGTCTGCTGCAACAAGTTGGCATTCACGACAACAAACGTAATCTCAGCCAGTCTTAACGACCCGCGGGAAAATAAGCAATTGAAACATTCTTCATTAATGTTCTTTCTCCCAGTGGGTATAAAATAGTACAGGTAAAACATCAAAGAGCCGGGGGCCATAACATTAAATAACACGTTACACTAACAGGGGCAATTAACAGGAATGTTTACACGAATTAATCAAGATGCGAACATCACATCCATCCAGTCGAACGGACGAACACGTGCAATTAATAACAGATAATGTTGTTCACTGTATTTCTAATAAAACTTGTAATTAAATCTTATAAAAGTGCATATACGCTTGTAAAGCCAAGCCAAACGAAACTCGAACTTGAAACGAACTCGAATGGTTGCCAAGCGGGTTTTATTTATTTAATTCACACAACGTATGTTGCTGGATAGTAAATACAGTCCGAAAGATTACCAACCGATTTCCGCCTATAATAACAGTTCATTATTTAGTTACATTCCCTGAGAACGTTTTCCGACAGCAACAAGAAATACTGCGACATACCAGCTATCGACACCAAATTCATAAAAGGACCTAACGTACGAGTATTTACAAAACATATCTGAATTCTGAACAAATTACACGCTCAAGGCTTCGCACTAAATCTTAGTGGCCAATAAGCTTATGTTACACGCGAGGAGGAAGAGATGTTTTATAGATGCGAGCCTGGACAAAATACCGCATACCAATTATGGGGGACCCAGCACTGGCGTGAAATATGGCCGGTGCCGACGCAGATACGGGTGAGATTTGCCCTAGGAGTAACATACTACGCGGTGTTGAATTACATGATTTACATGCTTCAATACATGAGCAATATCTGATATACACATAAAATAAAACTTCCCGAGTTAAGATTAACAATAGAGATGTTTGTTCATCAGGTCTCAAACCCGACAAAACACAGTAACACTTATCATAGTAAGAAATCAAGGTTATATAGAGAGTACGTTCTTCCAAGAAGTATTTAAACAAAGTAATAGGCAGGGAAATTGCAAAGATAAGGTCTGAAGATAAAAGGAACGACTGCAGCACAGGTCGACCTTGAGACAAGAAAACACTTAAACAAAGAATGATCACAGTCATGACAATTGTCTGATGCGAGTACTTATGTGACAAGCCGCGACCGTTGCTACACCGGCCATGATGTGCGAATACATTCCTGATTCGATACAGAGAACGCTGCGCCAGCGACGGTGCAAGTGTGCAAACACATTCACACAAGCGCCAATGAATATTTACACGAGAGTTTGCACGGATAACGAACACATTTTGAAAGTACTGTCGAAGTAAATAAAAATTCTACCACAACAAACACAGAACCAATTAGCAACAGAAAAATGAACAAAAAGAGAAATCGGTTCCATTATATTGAACGTTCACGGATCCGAACAAAAATCTGCCGCTGTTACAGTTTAGGGTGGCAATAAACGCTTTGTCCGTGGCCGTGTACTTCGTCGTTCAGTTTATTTTCGTGTAATGGCCGTGACCTCTTCACCGGGAGATATCGGAGAGTGACCAGCCGCTCTCGCCCCTCTATCGCTTTCTTCTGACCCGCTTTTCATAAACAATACTTCGACAACGGCGCACCGCTCGCTCGGTTTCGAGAAAGTAGTCGATAACATGCAAGAGGCGATGTCTGCATCAATTTAACCAATAGCCATAACATAGGCTCGCAGAACAACATTGGCGATGCATGTTGCAACGAATATCCAAATACCCAATCGGTCACGGAAAAGCGGTATCCGTTTGCGAATGCAGTTTAATTTAGCGTGTGAACTATTACGATAATTTATCAAACAATTCGATCGAACTGATATTCTTTTCAGAAGAGCGGTTTTTAAACAAAAAAATATTTTAATATCACTTAGCGTACGTGGTTTATGCGACTCGATAGTCAATTAAGAAATCATCATATGCAGAGAACTTAGGTTCAGTAGGGGAAGCATTGAGTGAATGTATCATTAACAGTAATAAAAACGGTGTTTAGCATCTTCGTCCGTTAATTATCGGATACGCGTTCATTATAGTAAGTAGGTAACCAGCCTTCGCTCAATGAAATGAGGATGCGGAGGATCTCGGCCACAAAACAATGAAGGTCATAAATCACAGTTTCCTCCGTACAACAGTTGCATCCTACGGCAGAAGCTTCGCGGCGGCAATCCGGCGCACTATCTAAATTGATGGTTTCCGGCGCACATTAGAGCCGAGTCTATCGCGCAGCTGTCTGCGTACGCGACACACTTCATTTGCCACTGCGCGTGCGCCCCGTAGAAAGTGACGCTTTGTCATCGTCCACACTCACCCAAAATCGAACAAACTGACGATAGAAGGAGACGGTAAATGCAGTCTGCTACGAGGTAAAAGGAGAGGGTCGTTCATTGTGTGAGAACATTGAAGTTGCACATTTAGCGTGCCGGCATCCGCACACTCCGTTTCACGGGTTGTTTGATCTTGCACATTGGTCGGATTCCGCGTCGACAGCATTATCCGGACGCCATCTGAACTCCAATTTATCGGAGCGTACCATGTTGGTTTCTCAACTAGCTGATAGCAATCAGGGCATCTCGTTGTGGTCGTCATCTATGTTTACCATAATAATCGGTCACCGAACCGTGCTAACATATAATTGAATGTAATTTCCGGTGATTTAATCATTACAATTCCATCAGCTGACAGTACAGTTACGGACTA
The DNA here is from genome assembly GCF_003590095.1 of Trichoplusia ni. Classification (NCBI taxonomy): domain Eukaryota; kingdom Metazoa; phylum Arthropoda; class Insecta; order Lepidoptera; family Noctuidae; genus Trichoplusia; species Trichoplusia ni. Next base: position 236,997 of record NC_039480.1, on the reverse strand, counting down.
AATTAAATATATTAGTAGTGGAGTGTCATCTAAAGCCTACTTTCGGTTTGAATTCGACACACACATTACATTTGACAGTAATTATCTTAAGTGGGTTTGTTACCATCGGCATATTTTTTTGCCGGTCACAATTGATTTACACTTATTCGACATCATTAAATTCTTGTTACTACAGCGTCCGTATTAGTCTGACACGTGGGTGTGTATCAGAGTTTGAATTAATTTATTCATGTGGGCCGAACGGTAGGAGACACCGAAAACACACTAGATCGGGTTACGCTCGTTAATCAAAGCAGCCGACTAGGAAGAAGATAACTAGTCGTCTTTGGCGACAAAAAACCGAGAGTTGAGTGACGACATGCAGCCGACGGCGACGGCCCTCACTCCCTCCTAATGGCCTTTTTAGACACGTTAACAACGTTCCACGAGGCTGTTTTCAGTTCATCACTCCTAGACCATTGAACTCACTTGCACAGGTGAAGCGATATGTATTTGAATGAAACATCGGATCATTAGGCAAGGTTTGGCTAGTCGACCTGCAATCTTGAAGAAATGCAAATTCAAATTCTCGTTTTATTAGTCATCAGAAAAAGGTTAATTAAAACCGTGTATTTCGTATCTCCCACAGGTCTGTGGCACAGTCGAATGAGTCAGCGCGCGGAAGGATAATCGTTTAGATCGGTCATCAATTACGTCAGCATAGTGTAGTCAATAAATGTGTTTTTGTCTTTAAAGACAACTAAGCAAATAAGGGTATGTAGATCCTTAGAGTTTATGTAACTTACATCGCAAGGTAATGTATTCACTCACCTGAAACAAAATAAACCAACATTAGATAAGTTCTGCAAAGCGTAGGGCAGCCGAAGAACAATGGGCATAGGGAAAGGCCAAAATAAAGGTCAGGGCTGCGGCCAGCGGCCCATTAAATATTCATGGATGTATTCGCGTAGTGTATGACAAAGAAAATATTTTTAATACGCTTGATGCAATAAGAGAGGACAATAACGCTTTAACAGTGAACTCGCATCATAAAATGGTACAAGGTGACATTGAGAATACGAGATTTGACCGAGCCTACAGTAGCTGCGGGTTTTCAGCTTTGCAGATTACGTTTCCTCATAATATTATATATTTAGAGCGTTTTAAATAAGAGTATGACTTTTAAGCGGTTTTGAGAAATAGAGGCAAAATAACTTATTTGTTTTATGTATTATTTAAATAAAAATAACCCTTACGAATGTACCTTGAAATAAGATATTTTAAAATATTCCCTCGATTATTTCCCCACTTACACCACATGCATCGTGGTTGTGCCGCGGGGCGGCTCACGAGCCGGCGTATGCTAATGTTCAGTTGCGCCTGCGCATGACCACCCCGTAACAACTCGCGCACCATCTAGGTACCTATGTACCTACCAGAATGCAACTTTGTTTCCTTAGATAAACAACGAGAATGTTATTCTCGAGTTACAGGAAGAGGTGAAGTGCTATCTTCCAATTTACTTTTGTCAAAACTATTTTAGGAGTCTCTTTTCTCACGTTAGTATTGTTTTAGTGCTCTTTTAAATTTAACTGATGTTATTGGTGGATAACGTTATTAATAACGCACTGACTATTTTAATCATGCCTAGTGTGTAGTAGATTTTTTTAAACAAATAAAATTATATTGAAAACTACCTAGAACTAGATAAACGAAGGAATGAGATAAAATAATCGATAATGTAAGAACCTTCTTCAACATTTTGATTTACGGTTATCTTCGTGATATTTATCGTATGAAACGCATTTTGTGTCGGCAAGTGCGATGTGTAGAGTCGGCGTGGCTGGCGACGGCTCCAATTACCCGCCCCGCTGCGCACGCGCTGCCGACGCTGCCCTTGGACTAGCTGCTTACTTCACACACGACATAAGCAAAACAAAATATCTACAATACAAGCTAATAGATATCCGTTCGAAAGGTAACTCTGTATCGGTTCATATTGGAATAAGGATTAATATTCGTGACTGTTACGTAATATGTGAAGTTAGATTCGACCTGCGCCTTCTGCGCCTGTCATTTTCGCGAGGGCTTGACCACCACGGCAAGCATGACATTCCATTTCTTTCCCGGATTGAGCCGTCACGGGCTGCCAGAGATTTACGGCGGCGATAGCGGGCTCCCTTCCGCCGTGCTGATAAATAGCCTCTCTAATTATATTTACGCAGCGCCGGTCGACGCGCTATAAATCCTCAGCGTGGTATGCTGGAATAACACCGCCGTATCCAGTCAATACCAGCCGAACTAGTAAGATCCATCACCGCTGACACGAGTATTAGCTTGAAATTAGTATACTGACGATAAAATGTATACACATCACCATTACTGTATGCAGTACTAAAACATAAGTTTAGTTAACGGCCCGCCACACAAATCACGTGGTATAAATAGAACGCATTCCTGGGCAGGATGCACGTGAACGTGACGCCCGATACCGTAGGTCCCGGCTGGATGGAAATACTCCGGAAGTGTACAATTAAAGACAAGCGAGATGCGTATGACGGACGAGTCAGTGAACTCGGCCCAAGGTTATGGAAGGGAGTGTGTACAGACTCGAGGGCGGACCGCATCCATCAAGCGTGCAAACAGTGTAACCGAGACACGTCAATATTAGTGCGAGCCGCGCTCGAGTTGCGAGGCCTCTACACAACAGATATGGACTTGTTACATTGCCAGCCGCAGATAGCTATGATAAGGGTACTCATATCAAAGGCAAATGCATGACGCATGTCAACTTATCCATTATTGATAAAAGGGAAACATGGATTTCCAAGGAAATTTAACTTTTTGTGTATCAGCATTAATTTTATACAAAGCGGTTTTGTTGCCGTTATGCGGTTTAATATAGTAGCATTTAATATAGTATTATATCAGGCTTGGACTCGGATTGCATCTGCAAAGTGCAACACCATTGATAAGGACATTTTAAACACGATCTAACCTCTTAAGTCTGGTCTTAGGAAAGTTCACGTTATGTAATAAAATCTCATAACTCTATGATTCATGCGAGGATAGCAGAGTCAGGTCAACGACAATCTAGCTCACTGGGCCATCTTTCTAGACTAACACACCTAACGCCCACATCATCTATCAAATTAGATATTTATTTTCACAGCTCATGCGCCAAGCTGAAGCAATAGTTTATTTGCTGCAGGTCAGTAACAACTGCTTTAATAAAAAAAAAACAATGCGAACTTACTCCACAACATTTCACTACGTCGTATTCTAAACTTAGCGCGTGACACACGACTGAATACTTGAGATTGTTATTACTAAAAATATTGTCAACGATAGACAAGACAGCGCCGGGCCGTCGCAGAGCCGATCATATCTCGTAAACAATCTAGGCATGCGATCCATCCAAAGATTTTGAGACGCGATCTTTCAGCTGCTTCTAAAGTCTGCACAGAATAAACTACCTTCACAAGACAGCAATAAAGATGCCTTAATTATCCTTCAGGTGCAGATCATGAAACTAAACGAGATAAGGATGACCAGCGAGCGTATCATAATCACTTGGCGTGTAATTCATACAACTTGTCAACCGAGCGATTTCTTAGTCGATTCGTAATTAGGTATATCAAGATCTGTGGTACTTAATACTGGCCATATCTAGTCGTCGAAGGTCGGCCAGACTTTCGCTGCACAGCGGCGCAGCGTGGCCACATTATGCCAAGTGGCCCAACCCGAGCGTCGGAAAATCTAGTCGCCTACACGAATGCACGCTAATACGCGATGCAGACACCGCGCGACGGCGATCGTATTAACATACAGACAATCTAAAAGTCAATACAGGAGCCGTGTTGACATTGGCCCACCGTTACTGTTGGTTTTGTAACGATATCAAAAGCCGGCATTCCAGCAGGCGTGTTGTTGAATGAGAGGCTCGATTGTTCTCGGGCGGCGGGCGATCGCCCACGTGCGCCGAGGTGTCGCGCTGATTGCACAACTGGCAGGCGGCGCGCGCCCGCTCGCAATCCCGGCGCAGGTGACCATTTGTGCGGCGGCCTTGCGAATGAAGGGCATGACCGCCGGCGCCGCCACCACACGCCGGGACGTCCGCGGAGCATGACCACTGCGCGCAGTAACCAGGTTCCAGCGCTCCCTATGAACCTGTATTTTAATAACAGAGAACCGGCGAGACCGGATACGTCGTACCTATACATAAGAAAGGTGCAGCGAGGCGGCTGGCCGGTGAAGAAAAATAGTTGTTTGGCTCAACGGTAGATAAGGTATGGAACCTATATGTGCGGCAGGCGACGGTGGACGCGCTGGCCTCGCTCGCGTGCCGCTGCATACGGATCGGGTTTCGTTCCGCAAACTCGAGATAGCTGCAGCACGCCGCCGCCGAGACACAGCGCATACTAGGAGCCGACTTTGAAACGTAGCACTAGCCTTATTGTGACGCCTTTTAGCTACCGTCGTCTTATTTGAATAAGAAATGCGAGGTTACGCTTATAGTAAAATAATTAATGGAGTTTCCTGAGCGTTTTACGGCTTAGTCACGTTACCGGAGCGTTCCGAATATCTAACGGGTCGCTACGGCTAAAAACAGCGTTCTAATAATCGACACTCGATCTAAAATAGCTGCATGACAAACGAAACCGAAAGTGATGCGTGATGCAACGGACCCGAATTTAGATGGTGCGGCCCAGGGCGGTGCATCGGCCGCGAGGGAACGCTGAGGACGGCGCCGCGGGTGCCAAACGGCTGGCATTTCGCACTAATGACACGAATAAGATATTAGCACGGATAGCTTGCCAGTCGGCGCCGGCATCCAAGTCAGGTATTCGGGCCGCTAGTAAAATCAAAATTAACCCGTGACCGATTATGTACATGCAACAGACGCTGGCGTCAGCGAATGACGGAATTGGGACTGATCTGCAACAGTCCTAATACCGACAGTTGCGGTGAACGTGTCCGGGGGAACCGTTATAGTAGACGCACGAAAGTTATTCAATAACCCTACTGTATAATACGACTGGCTCGTCGGTAGTTGATATGCAAAGCATGTTGGGCATGATCGTTGTCGTGCATGTGCACACGCTGCGCGGTAAGGGCGCGCGGGGGGCGGTCGGGGGGTGGTGCGGCGGTGACACGGCGGGCGCGGGTCGGAGGTCCGGCCGCATTCCGCCGCCGCATGAAAGTGAAACCGCTTCGGCGACCAACCGCTCAGCTGTAGAAAGTCCACGATTACATCTCGCCAGCGCCGGCGTCGCCGGACGAGCAAAAACTGCTATCGCGCCGAGTCGCGCCGGGCTCCCGGGAAACGAGGCGCCCCGGGCGACGTCGCACGGAGAAATTGCCAATAACCGCTGGCGGCCGCTAAACGATTCCTTTCATTTACTCAAACGCCAGTCGGCCATGGCTTGTTGAAATGTTAAATTTCACTTAAACTAGCCGTAACCGACTGACCGGAGGCTATTTCCGATGGTTGACTTTTGTAATACACAAAATAAATCACTCCCAACGGTTAATCGAAGAAATTATGTAACGTTACTTTAATGTATCGTCATTCGCATGAAAATATTGGAAAGAACTGGCGTATCAGGTTCATGTGGTTAGCTACTGCCTTAAACTTTTTAAAAAGACTTTTATCTGATGAGCATATACTTAATTAACGCGTGGTAGTAAGATTATCCTACGGCGCATTTCTTCAACCTACAATATCTGATCAATGTAAACAAAATGTCGAGTCACGATAAATCTCGAGTAACTTTATTGCTGCTTCTTCCTAAGTTTTAAATTTTTGATTTTGATGAATCCTAGTTTGGAAAGGGCCGATACAATACCAAAACTTGAGCTCATCAGTCAACCAGATTGAATAAACCTTGGCATCTTAGCGTTAAGAAACTTCTTGGAACTCACTTAACAAGTAGAAAAAAGTGTTGACACTATTCGTATGAATAGCAATTGGAGTCAGGAGCGTTAGTCGTAATCTACGTGAATGGTGGCAGTTCGCTTCCTCGGACAGGTTCCAACGCTAACCAAGTTTGTTTCCACTAATATCCATTTGCGGACTCATATGATGACCACTCCTTTATTGGCGTAGTAGTTTAGTAGTCGTACTGTTTGCAACGGAAACGTACTCAGCAAATACGTGGATCTAATGAGAAACACTAAACGATGACTTAGTGAATTGTAATTAATTTTCTACGTACTAATTTCATACGCGCTAATAAGAATTGTGAATGCCTGTAGCTTTAGAGGTCCACTCAGTGGCTAAGAATGAGATCTAGTCATCCAATTACGTTATTTAAATCAAGTAGGCCACGCATTGCATCAGTGTCATTTGCAAAAAAAAAACATTTTATAACAAATTCACCGTTGCGTAATATAAGCTTTAACATTATCACAAAATGCATATGAGATATTAAGAATACAGCAAAGTGTACCACGGAATAATTAAAGTTGTACGTAGCTTTAGCTATATATTTTTTGCTAGACTCGACTAGACTGACGAGTGGCGACGCTTTAGAATATAATCACGTGTCGGAGACTAATACAGTTAGTTCTATTCCCGCTTAAACAACCACAAACACCTGTAGTATCTTCGACCACAGAATCGTGCGACGGTAAACGAAACGATACATCGATTACATACAGTGATATAATACAATTTCTCCTAGAGTTTACAGAATACTAGCTACGCCCAAGTGTTGCCCGCAGTCTTTCTGATATACCGTTCATTTCTGAACCTACAAGACTTGGGAACGTCAGCTAATTCCACGCCAATTTTTTTTTAAAACCTCAATCCGTCAAAGGTCACAAAGAAACAATCACGCACTCACATATTTTCGGGTACATAAAATATTAGTGCGATTAAATAATTCCGCCGGTTATTGTTGCATTTATTATTATTAGCAAAACAAAGGCTATCAAGGTAAAGATTAGTCAGGAAGGCTCATTATTGTTAACACACGTGTTATTACGTTATTGTTTTGATTTAAATACATTAAAACGTCGAGGCTTTGATCAACAAACAGAACTGTTATACATACTTACATTAATTTGTATGTTCTGACTTTTGAACGGCTGTTTTTTGATCTAATTGTAATTGAAGAACTTCTTTTTCAGGTACATAATTCTCGCGCATTTTCAACAGATCCGTTCTTTGGACTGCATTAAGACGGTTATTAAAATATTTTTGTTTTAATTTAACATTGAATAGTACGTACCGTACTGTATGATAACAACCCGCTTCTAGTACTGCAATCCATTTTAGACAGAAGCCTTTTATTGTCACGTGCTATTCGAAATTACGATCATCACAGTTTGTTTTATTGACTTTTGAAAGTATATCTTCAGTAAATGAAATAAAATCTACCCTAACCAAACTTCTGATTATACTGGACCAAACAGGATAAATCTGTTAGGGTTCAACAACAGTTACGCCAGAAATTCAAAGCAATACCATCTGTTAAACCATAACAATTAGCCACACGCACACACACATACAGACAAGTCAACATCTGCAGAAATCATGAATAAAAACCCCTGTTCAATCACCCTAAGGTAAGTTCCAGTTCTGTGGGGGCTTGGCACAAAATACAAGCGACCAGTACCATCGTAACTTGTTGCTCGCTCCCAGGGGAGTGAGAATAGCAATCACTTAACAAAATGTACAATTAACAAGCTAAATCTGGTCTGTAGTTATAAACATAATACATCATCGACATACTACAACATTTATTTGTTTGTTACTGGGTACTAATTTTAAAAGTTTCACAGGATTTTTTATAGATCCTTAAAAGATAGGAAGAGATATCGTCTCGTTCACTTTGGTAATAAGATTATAGAAACTTGTGTTATACCACTATAAAAGGTGGTATTTTTATAAATGACAAATTATTTTAATTACCCGCATAGAGAGTGCGACAAGGCAATATACAAAAACCCATACGAATGAAATAAAGTCAAGTTCATTGGCACGCTTATCTGATACTTAGCTTCGTATGTAGGTACCTACCTAACATAATGTGACATAGTGTGTGCCTAAACACGTGACAAGACATGTATTGTGCGCTAATCAAATCAATACTTTTAATATTGATTTAATTCATTTTGAAATTATGAAACGGCTGTTTTTTGTCACGACACAATATTGTACAAAACGATACATAATTTGATTTTATCATAATACCTGGCATTCGTTATCGCCTTTTATCGTTTTGATTCATCATCAGCCTATCGAAGTCCACTGCTGGACATAGGCCTCTCCAAGTGCACGCCACTGAGATCGATTTTCGGCTTCTCGCATCCAGCTCCTGCCAGCCGTCTTGCGCAAGTCATCACTCCACCGTGCCTGAGGACGTCCTACACTACGTTTGCCGAGGCGTGGTCTCCACTCTAGAACTCGTTTACCCCAACGGTTATCGGTTCTTCGGCTAATATGGCCAGCCCACTGCCACTTCAGCTTGCTGATTCGGTGGGCTATGTCGATGACTTTGGTTCTCTGACGGATTACCTCATTTCTGATGCGGTCCCTCAGAGAAATACCGAGCATAGCCCTTTCCATAGCCCGCTGAGCGACTTTAAACTTGTGAACCAGCCGTACCGACAGTGTCCACGTTTCGGCTCCGTAAGTCATGACAGGTAGGACGCACTGATTGAAGACTTTTGTCTTTAGGCACTGTGGGATCGACGATGTTAGGACTCGACGTAACTTCCCAAATGCAGTCCAACCCAACTGAATTCTCCTATTCACCTCGTCCTCAAAGTTGTTTCTACCTAACTGCAATGTCTGCCCGAGGTATACATATTTCTGAACAACTTCGAGAACGGCGCCGTGTATCGCAATCGGTTCCGGTAGAACATGTTCATTGAACATGACCTTGGTTTTGTCCAAGTTCATCCGTAGGCCGATGCGTAGAGAAGATTCAGCCAGGCCGTTCAGCATCTGTTGTAGGTCCTGCAGCGTTTCCGCCATGATGACAATATCGTCAGCAAATCGCAAGTGAGAGATGTGTTCGCCATTGATGTTGATGCCGCGTCCTTTCCAGTTCAGCGTCTTGAACATATCCTCCATTGCATTAGTGAACAATTTCGGGGAAATAACATCCCCTTGTCTCACTCCTCGATGCAACGGTATGGGCCTTGTTTGCTGATTCTGTACTTGGACGGACATTGTAGCGGCTTCGTAAAGACATCTCATCACTTGGATGTATCGCCAATCTACTTGACAACGCTGCAGGGACTCCAGAACAGACCAGATTTCCACCGAGTCAAAGGCCTTCTCATAGTCCACAAATGCTAGACACAGGGGCTGATTATACTCTTCGGTCTTCTGTATAATCTGCCGCACTGTGTGGATGTGGTCTATGGTGCCGTATCCGCTCCGAAACCCGGCCTGCTCCGGCGGTTGGAATTCGTCGAGTCTTCGCGCAAGTCGGTTCGTGATCACTCTTGAGAACAGCTTATAGACGTGGCTTAGGAGGGAAATGGGTCGATAGTTCTTCAGCTGGGTTTTGTCTCCCTTTTTGAAGAACAGGACGACAACACTCCTACTCCACGCCTCTGGAGTTCTCCCTTCAAACAGGACGGCATTAAAAAGCTTTTGGAGCTCCCCTAGTAAGGGGTTTCCTCCTGCTTTTAATAGCTCTGTTGTAATGCCATCCTCGCCAGGGGCTTTTCCATTTTTGAGCTGTCTCAGAGCGATCTCGATTTCGCCACTGCTGACTTCTGGCAGGTCGTCGGTGAAATGGCGTGTTAATGTGGCTCTGGGATCCTCATTTCCGGGATCAGGTCGAGATGCATGCGATGCGTATAACCGGCCATAGAAATTTTCCACTTCCGTAAGGACTGCCGGCACCGAAGAGACGACTTCTCCACTTGTTGTGGTCAGCTTCGTCAAGTGGCTTCTTCCAAGAGATTGTACGAACACCTTTGACCCCCGATTCAGCTCAATTGCTCTTTCAATGTCTAGAGTATTGGAGCACCGGAGGTCGCGTCGTACGTGCTTGTTGATCTCTTGGTTTAGAGCCCGCTTAGCTGACGAAGTGACAGGCGGGTTTTCACGTCGTTTCTTCATAAGCCCTAATGTCTCTTCCGAAAGCTTTGATTTCCTGCCCTTACGCTGCATGTTACAGAATCTCGAACCTTCCTCCCTGAGGATCCGAACCACATATTCGTGGTTCTGGTTAACGTCTGTTGTGGTTTCCGTTTTGATTGTGGTGGATTATTTAGTATATACCTATTCAGAATTACCCGGTTTTTTTTTATAATAACGAGACATACATAACTTTAACATTCTAAGTTATTCAAAAATTATTGCAAATTTTAAAATTGATTTTTTGTCTATTTGTAAAATTTTAGTGTAAAATATACCTAGAGGTTATTTTAACAAGGCATTTAGTGAATGTGAAGACCAGAGACTGGTTTACAAAATATTTCTTAATCGCAATCGAGAACTACAGAAGTCATAACAATATGAATTATCTTAACTAAATATTTCTAGTTATTCAACTATACACTTCTAAAACTAGGTCGGATAATAAACTTGTAACAATACCGTGTAATACGATTAATTACGATATTACTAATCGTCCAATTATATCAGTAATATTACTTAGTACATTTTAGGTATTTAATTAATAGCATCATCCATTAACTCTATCTAACCCTGACTAATTAATGAATACAAAAACCGTTTCACGAATTTATAATTGGGCAAATAATGAAATTGGTTCCGCATAATTAGTTAAGCGGAACTGCACGAGATGCTCGAGTATTTGACAAGAGAGAAAATGACAAATTGTTTCAAATATTTTCACACATCCTAGCAATATAAATCTTCAATTTTTCGCAATATTTGTGATACCTTTCAACAAAAATCCCCAAGTTGATAAATGTCTCCCTTTCTTATGCAAATCTGCCAATCATCCGAAATCAGGTCTACAGTTAGGTTCACTTGATGGTTCAATTTGTAAACATCACATCGACAAATTAGTTCATACGTAAATTTTACCAGTCGATAGATTTACAAAGATTATTCGTATAAATATAGTTCGTATTTCAATTGAAATAAATTCTGTCCAAATATACTAAGAAATATTCTTACCAAGCATTTTATAAATCAATTTCAAGTAGGCCACGACTTCTTGTAGTTTTAAAGGAATGTATGAAAATGACAGCTATTGGTTGATCCTTTACATTATATTTATTAAGGCACTACTACTCTTACTAACCATTGCGCTAGTTTTAAGAGGTGTTGTGTAAACATTTTAAAAAGATATGAGCATAATTAAATTTATGACAGTAGTATGAAAGTAATCATAAATCTTGGTATCAAAGGGCTGAAGTGCGCTAGCGCAGGCCGCACAGGAAGATGGCGGCAGGCAACGACGGGAAAAGTTGTCGGACATGTAAGCGGCGACGCGACAGCCGCGTACCACGACATTTGAGCACAATGCCGACACACATTCGCATGCGGAGTGCATACGACGCGGCAGCCAGATTGATTCGCTAATTATGTCACGTATAACGACACATATCGGCTGCATTACGGTTTAGTGGGAAGTAGAGTCTTGTTGTTCTTTCTATACCTATATCGTAGTTCCAAGTATGTACTTAGTTTGCAACATTGTAATGTTAGGCATATTATTCTACACATTATAATGGGTACCTGTTTTGGATATAGTTAGGCCAATGTTGAGCAATGTACTGGTTTAGTCATTAGTTTAATTGGATTTAGAATTAAATGCAATGTTTACATAGTATTATTACTTTTATCTGAAGTATTAATTTGTTGGAAGTATTAATTTTTTGGATGATTTGCATAATTATACTATTTGACATGAAAATTAAATATTTAACTACATTAGCCTTTTGTTGCTGACATTATTTGATAAACAATTAAAAAATAATCTGCAATTGTTTAAAATGATATGCATTTTTTCAATTGCTAAGTTTTCTTCGCTTTAATATTTAAGTTTGTTTTGTTTTGAAGAGAAATTTTAAGTTATGAGTAAGTACTTAGTAATTTCTCACTACTTAGTGTCTCACTGATAAAGTAGTTATAAAATAATATTATGATATATGATATAGTAAACAACTATACACTTCTGATAAATATAAACATTGGTTATAACTATGCACTAAGTTCAAGAAGATAACTAAAAACAAATGTACAGTTTATACAGATTCTAGGTTTATTGTATATTTCTCGAAGCAATACTATTTTGAAGTCATTATCTGACATCAGAATAAAAAGAAAATTTTGCTCTAGTCTTGTATTTTTGTAATCAGTTTTATGTTTACACAACAGTTTTATTACTTTAAAAAACCTCCTACAAAAATTTAATTAATGTAGTGTTGTGATTTTCCGGCATATTGACACTTATTTGAATATTTCTACATTTTTTTAAGAAAATGAATTAAAAAAGATATAAAAAATTACTTTACATCAGATTGATTGTTGACGACTGAGATTTTTATTTTTGTACTTAATTAACTAAGTTGTAATGACTGTTATTTCGTTATAAAATATTAATGTTGATTTATCTAATTATTAATTAAATTAATTAAATGTACTTTATTATATTAAGATGTAAATTATTGAATAGTCACTAAATTGACTCGCCAGAGATTATACAGTAAATGGTGGCGCGAAAATGAATTTAAAAAAGAAAAGGTTGGGTGGAAAAAGGCGGGCAATTGTTTTGGTGACTGCTTGACGTAGTAGTGGTGGGAGGAGAATGGAGTAAGAGTTTTGCTGAATTATTGTATTTCAAGTCAAAGAAATAAAAAAGACTAAACCAAGCTGTGCAGTTTTATTAAAAGTATAATAATTCAGAAGCGGGAAAACCTGCGAGCAGCTGCAATGTCCGATAAAAACCGTAAGTAAACTTTTGCATTAAGATTTATAGTACAGTGATTAAGATCAAGTTACTATCCCGTTAGAACCATGCTCGGTGATTATTTTCGTTGTTTACCTTATAAATGCACCTTCCACCAGCCATGTAGGTGTGCTGATGATGAATATTTTTGGTAGCCATGTATGTGTGCTTTGATTCCGTCGGCCATGTAGGTGTGCTGATGATGAATATTTTTGGTAGCCATGTATGTGTGCTTTGATTCCGTCGGCCATGTAGGTGTGCTGATGGTGAATATTTTTGGTAGCCATGTATGTGTGCTTTGATTCCGTCGGCCATGTAGGTGTGCTGATGGTGAATATTTTTGGTAGCCATGTATGTGTGCTTTGATTCCGTCGGCCATGTAGGTGTGCTGATGGTTAATATATTTTTTTTTATTTTTAGCCATGTATGTGTGCTTTGATTCCGTCGGCCATGTAGGTGTGCTGATGGTTAATATATATTTTTTTATTTTTAGCCATGTATGTGTGCTTTGATTCCGTCGGCCATGTAGGTGTGCTGATGGTTAATATATTTTTTTTATTTTTAGCCATGTATGTGTGCTTTGATTCCGTCGGCCATGTAGGTGTGCTGATAGTGAATATTCTTGGAAGCCATGTAGTTTTGCTGTTGCTAAGTTTACATTGCCACATACATGTAGATATACAGCCGTGTAGGTGAGCTGAGATGTTAGAAATAAAAATACCCTAACATAACATAATTTTAAAGATATATAAGACTGAGTTTTATCTCTACAATACTCTTGAGTTAAGCTGAGTTAGTTGGCACTGCAATAAAGTAACACATTTGTGTCTTTTGAGTGCTTAGTTAACACAGATAAAAGGATTTTTCGGAAAAGGACATGAAGTTTTGTAAAAATATTTTCCAGGCAATCGAGATTCAAGCTACACCCCTCCAAGACGTTCCAGTCGTAGACGCACGAGATCAGAGTCGAGTGATGAGGTACGAGCGCCTAGAAAGAAACAGAAGAGGTCCAAGGGATTAACGGCTGACGATTTGTTAAAGATTGTCTCTGCACTACACAATGGCTCAAGTAAGAATACTCCAAGCACTAATGTAGTTCCAGAGTTTAATCCCGATAATAAATCCCAAGATGTAGATCGGTGGCTACGGAAGGTTAATGAGTGCGCGGTTATTTACAACTGGGATACCAAACAAACTATTCACTATGCGCTTCAGAAACTTTGTGGTTTAGCGAAAAGTTGGTATGAGTCACTTCCATCCCTCGACTATAACTGGGACGAATGGCAGAGCAAATTAAGAAGGGCTTTTCCGAATGACATCAATTTTGGTAAATTACTTGAAGAAATGTTAAACCGAAAATCTCGCGCTGATGAAACATTAAGAGATTACTTTTATGACAAATTATCTTTATTAAGTAGGTGCGAGATTGTCGGTCGAAAGGCAGTAGACTGCATTATTTATGGAATTAATGATAGTTCTGTTAGAAATGGTGCTCAGGCTCTCAAGTGTGAGGAACCAGAAGATCTATTAAACTATTTGGCTTCCCAGCAATCTACCGTAATTAAAGATTCTAATAAAGGGCTCTCCATTTACAATAGTAATACTTATAGGAAGAGGGACTTTCGTCAAAATAACAATACTGCCAGTTATTCTAATTCGAGCAAGGGCAATGATTTCGTTTGTTTTAACTGTAATGAGCGAGGTCATACTTATCACAGTTGTACCAAACCCCTAGTTAAGTGTGAAAAATGTGGTAGAGTAGGTCATAACTTGGACATTTGTACAAGAAAACCGTTACAGTCCCATCTTAGCGGTCAGAATAGTCAAGCCACGGATAAAAAGGTTTTAAAAGTTTTAATTAACGAACACTCCGACCTTACACGTGTCAAAGGCATTGATGAATTCCCAAGCCCTGTTAATAAGAGCATTGCTAATGACTCTAACCAAAAATTCAATAAAAGTGTCTGCGTAAACGGGGTTATGTTAAAAGCATACGTAGATTTTGGCAGCGACTGCAGTTTGATTCAGCAGTCCACTGCGATAAAGCTTAATCTTGTTCAATGTCGTGAAAATTTACCAGTCATAAGAGGTTTTGGTGATTCCACTGTAAAACCAAAATTTAAATCGACGGTTAATGTTCGAATTGATGAAATTGAGACTGACTTGATTGTTCTGGCCGTTGAAGATTCATATTTACAAGTAGACTTTTTGATAGGACAGAACTTCACCGAGCTAGAGTCGGTAACTGTACTGAAAGATAAGGATAGTTTGTTCTTTTATCATACTTCTACTGATGAAACTATTAAGAGAGACAATGTTTTAAATTTGTATGTTCTTAATGACGTAACTATAAGAAAGGGTGGTTTAATAGAAATTTACACTAAAGAACCTTATTCTGGGGATATTTATTCAGACGGAAGCACCAGAATGAGCCCTAATCAAGAGTACCACCTGCATCAAGGATGCTATAGAGTCCTAGATAGTAAAGCGCAGATATTTGTCACTGCTTTGACTAACTCTGCATTGGAGTTTAAGGCGCACAGTTTGATTGCCCGAGTCAGCCCCGTCACAGAGGCTAAAACTTGTACCGTCCAGATGGCACTTACGCACTTGGCTCCACTGGATAGGAATGAGATTAAGGTAGGAGATAGCATTGACGGAACAATTAAAGAGAGACTGTATGAGCTTTTACAAAAGTACCGTACATGCTTTGCGACAAAACTTAGAGAGCTAGGTTGTGCCAAAGACACAATGATGACCATAGATTTACAAGACACCACTCCCGTGATTTACAGACCTTACCGACTCTCACATGATGAACGGCAAAAAGTAAGAAATATTATAGACGAACTAATAGAAAACGATATCGTGCAGGAATCCAACTCGAACTATGCAAGCCCGATATTAGTAGTAAAGAAAAAGAATGGGGAGTCACGACTCTGTGTAGATTATAGAGCTTTGAACAATAAGACCATAAAGGACAAGTACCCTTTGCCGCTGATTGACGATCAGCTTTCTAATTTAAGTGGTAACCGTTTCTTTATTACTCTGGACTTAGCTTCGGGGTATTATCAGATCCCGATGGGAGAGGAGAGTCGACATCTGACTGCGTTCGTCACTCCGGATGGACACTACGAGTTTAAGCGTATGCCATTCGGTCTGGCGAACGCGCCAGCTATTTTTCAGAAAATGATGAATCGTTTATTGGGATCAAGAAGGTTTAAATCAGCACTAGCATATATGGACGACCTCCTCATTCCGTCGGTTTCAATAGACGAGGGTTTCGAGAGACTGGAAGACGTACTTAAGATCATTCAGGAAGCTGGTTTGACACTAAAACTAGAGAAATGTAGTTTTTTTGATACGACTATTGAGTATCTTGGTTATGAGATTTCAGCCGATGGCATTAAGCCTAGTGAGAGGAAAATTATAGCGGTGCGCGATTTTCCAGTGCCTCGTAACGCACATGAAGTGCGTCAGTTCTTAGGCCTTGCTAGTTATTTTCGTAGGTTTGTGAAGGGATTCGGGGAGATAGCCAGACCTTTAACGTCACTGCTTAAAAAGGATGTACAGTGGCAATGGTGTGATGGGGAGGCTAAATCTTTCACTGTTCTCAAGGAACGGCTGGTACAGCGTCCTCTATTGGCATTGTACAATCCATCTCTTGATACTGAAGTACATACGGATGCTAGTGCATTGGGGCTAGGTGGAATATTAATGCAGTGGCAGACTAGCCCCAAGGTTTTGAAACCTGTAGCATACTTTAGCAGGCAGACCACGCCAGAGGAACGCTACTTTCATTCATATGAATTGGAAACTCTGGCGGTGGTCTGCTCACTGAAGAAGTTTCGACCCTACCTTCTGGGGCTTCATTTTCGCGTCCTCACGGACTGTAATGCGTTGAGAACGACTCTGACTAAACGAGATTTAATTCCACGTATTGCCCGGTGGTGGTTGACTATAAGCGAGTATAACTTTAGTATTGAGTATCGACCGGGCTGCCGGATGAGCCACGTCGATGCATTGAGCAGAAACCCTCCTAACAAAAGTGTTAGCACTGAAGTAGATGCTCGTACTTTAAATATTAATACTGATAATTGGATTTTAACCTTGCAATTAGCTGACCCAAAGTTAGAACATATTTTTAAAATTTTAAAACCCAACGTCGACCCGGACGTCCTGGAAATTAAAAAGAACTATGTTATTAAAAATCATACATTGTACAGAAAGATCGGGGAAGAGTTACGTTTGGTAGTTCCCAAGGATGTAAGATGGCAAATTTGTAAAGCCAACCACGATGACGTAGGTCATTTTGGGTTTGCAAAAACACTAGATCTAATTCAAAGTCGTTATTGGTTCCCAAAATTAAGACGATTCATAAAAAAATACGTCGCCGCATGTGTAGATTGCGCGTACAATAAAGACAAGGCATCCCGTACTCGCACCGGCTACTTGCATCCCATTGAAAAAGTTGCGCAACCGTTTCACACACTTCATTTGGACCATTTGGGACCATTTGTAAAGAGTAAACCTGGTAATTCTTATATTCTGACCATCGTGGACGGCTTTACTAAGTATTTATTCGCTAGAGCAGTAAAAGACACTAAAACAAAGACTGTAGTTAAAGTCTTAGATTGCTTATTTAATGATTTTGGTGTTCCAAATCGAATCATCTCTGATCGAGGAACAGCGTTCACATCCAGTTCGTTTAAAGACTTTTGTGGTCAAAAAGGCATCAAACACATTCTCAACGCTGTTGCTTGCCCGAGGGCGAATGGGCAGGCTGAGAGGTTTAATCAAACAATTCTCACAGCCTTGTCCACTCAAAACTCCGGTAATGACGAACGCGATTGGGATATGCAACTGGGTAAAGTACAGTGGGGTATAAATAATACCGTAAATGCAACTACGAAAAAGAGCGCATCCGAATTGTTATTTGGCACAAAACTAAACGGCCCATTAGACAACAAATTAACAACTGTAAACACAGATGTTGAGCCCACAGTTTCGTCTCTAAAAGGTACACCTCAAGACTCTGTCCATAACGATTCCAATTGTCATTCTCCTAAATCTCCCGAGGGTGCTGTCGCCAGTAACGAACTAGTCCCTAAGTTTTCAGACATTGATAAAATTAGACAGGAAGCATCTGTTAATATTGAACTTAGTCAGGAACGACAAAAGTCCATATACGATTCTAAGAGATCCCCAGCAGTTATGTACTCTATAGGTGATCTTGTAAAAATTACTAAAACCAATTTTAAAAATGATGGTAAAAGTAAAAAGCTTTTACCCAAGTTTATAGGCCCTTATAGAGTAACCAAGTGTTTAGGTAACGATCGGTACGAAATTTCTAATGTGCCAGGGTTTAAGAATAGTAAATACAATAGCGTTATCGCTTCTGATAGAATGAGACCGTGGATACATGTACCGGCTCTGGAAGTCAATAGATCATCTGGTTCCGAATTGTCGTCACCTTCCGACTCTGACGACGACAAATAATTATGTTTTTATTTCAGTATAAAATAAGATTTAAGTGCTTATACTAATTAGAAAATTTGTTGTGTTGATTTTATAAACTTTGTCCTAATTAATTGAATTACATTATAAAATGTATTCCTGTGTAAGTAATTAATAATTGAACTAATTTATAATGATTTTGAGTGTTGTGATTTTGCACGCAACGGAGTAAGCGCGCAACCGGATGGCCGAGTGTTGTGATTTTCCGGCATATTGACACTTATTTGAATATTTCTACATTTTTTTAAGAAAATGAATTAAAAAAGATATAAAAAATTACTTTACATCAGATTGATTGTTGACGACTGAGATTTTTATTTTTGTACTTAATTAACTAAGTTGTAATGACTGTTATTTCGTTATAAAATATTAATGTTGATTTATCTAATTATTAATTAAATTAATTAAATGTACTTTATTATATTAAGATGTAAATTATTGAATAGTCACTAAATTGACTCGCCAGAGATTATACAGTAAATGGTGGCGCGAAAATGAATTTAAAAAAGAAAAGGTTGGGTGGAAAAAGGCGGGCAATTGTTTTGGTGACTGCTTGACGTAGTAGTGGTGGGAGGAGAATGGAGTAAGAGTTTTGCTGAATTATTGTATTTCAAGTCAAAGAAATAAAAAAGACTAAACCAAGCTGTGCAGTTTTATTAAAAGTATAATAGTAGAAACAAGATAAATTAATGTTTGTACAATGATATAACGGTAATTAAAAGTGTCATTGTGATATTGCTTAAAATTTGAAATTATTATTCACTCAAAGACTGTATTCAAGTTTTCCTGTGTAGCAAAAATAACTTGTTATCACGGCTATCTTAGTCCTATACACTCATCAGTCATCATTATCTAGAATGCCTTGATAAACTCTATAACTTTGCTGTTTTGCGGCCATATTGAAAACAATATAAATTGCATTAGACACAGGTATCTACAATTCTGCCAAGCTACACCTATTGTATGCTCTATGAAACCTAGTAGTGATAAATAAGATAACTGAGTGCCATATAAGCTATGTTATCAATACTGTCCATGAAATATCTCATTTAAAGAACAGTTTTGTTAATGTTACTCTCAATACTTGATTTCTTAACTAAAGAAGTAAAACTAATTGAATAAATACTTCTAAAGCGACATCACAAAAAGTTTGCAAATAGTTTCACCAACTTTAACAGCTGTGTGGGTTGTGGAACCAATCTATCAAGAACAAGTATGCAAGCAAAAAATTACAACGTGGTTTTTTGTGTGCAGTTCCTATGCTTGCGACTGTGGTATATAATCTACATAGCATTCAAAACCATAAAAAAGTTTTTGTTTACGCCTGGCAGTTGGCAGGTAGTTACGAAGTTCAAAAGTTAGTGTTTACCTTGCAAAGGGTGTCTGTTCGACGTGGTATACGGAGGTGATGGGCTCCTTGCGCATGATGCTCTTGAGCCGCTCCTCAGGCAGCTCCAGCAGTCCATCACTGGCTGTTTTGATGTCCACCTTACTCAAACCACTCAAAACACTCATTTTTAAAACGTGTAGACGACTTCCGACCGAGTCGAAATGACGGTTATAAACTTCAAAGCGTCACTAAACGATTCACAATAGTCCTTAAAATCAACGTATACACTTATTTATGTAAAAAATGGCATCAATTAGACCACATGAAACATTTTAATGCCTCCGGTTTCTCAAAAGGTAACTGAGTGCTCTCCCTTGTCATTGCGAGAAGCGGTTACGGATTCATTTTTTTTATCTTTTTCTTTTTAAAAACAAACATTAGTATCACTTCATCATAATTCGCAATGAAAAGTAATAATTTGTTTATTTACACTCGCGTTCCGGAAAAACTAAAAATTGACAAGCGCGGCGGGACAGCTGCGCATCGACGAGTCGATCGCACTTCGCCGTACACGTTTCTGCCGTTCCGTTGAGACTCGAGCCGAGCCTGCCCATACCATTCAAATTCCGATTCCGGCGAATGTCGTTGTTCCAACGTTCTAAGTTCGAAAGTTGCAAAGCAAGGTCAACGCGTAAATAACTTAGGAGTTTTGTATTGTGCTAAGAGATGGCGCTTGTTGTACCTATCCTTCACTACAAAGTGACTATTTGCGAAACAGATGTCACTACTGTAGAGTTTAATTTTATTACCGAAAAACATATCCGTTTATATTTAACTTAATTTAAAGGTCCGCTTAAAGGTTTTAATCATTTTGATTGAATGTAAACCAATCTAATAAATCATGTAATCACAACGTAACTACTAGTGACATCTAGTTTTTTACTATTAACTGGAAGTTATAGAGCACTAAGCTAGATGGTGCTATTGTAGCGAACAAATGCGATGTTCGTTTTTAATTTGCGATTTCGTTTCAAATAAAATAATTTTGTAATATTTATTTTGTTCAAATTGCCCATATAAGTACTATTAGGTAACCAAAAAATAAATTAAGGTCGTAGAACTTACTTTTTTGTTCGCAATTATTTGTCCTCATTGTTGAAAACCTATATACCCGACGACTATGCGATACCTGGCGTATTCTGTATTCTGGGCCATGGCTCAATATTTCTTTTTTCTTCTTCACACACACTTTTTTATTATAATTATATCACAGATTATATGGAAGCAGGGCAGATCAGAAGTGTTACCAGAGAATTAGCCGCTATATGTTATTGAACCAAAAGGGGGGCAAAAATTAACTAAATTAATATGAAATATGAATTTAACTATTTCATACTTTACTCTTACTTTTGGGGGGATTTTATCTTGCGCAAACCAGTCTAGGTGTCCTTCGTGTAAGCTTCAATGGTTATATCTATGAGGATAAAAGGAGTTAATTCTTTAGCGTGCTGCTGGTTTCCCTAAAAATTAAGACAAAGTTTTGGATAAATATAAAATGTATTTTTATGTGTAACAAGTGATATTATTTATTACGCGTTGTTTTTCTTTATGAAAAATGCCATCGATTGTTGGGCAATCAGACTGCTTGGCTGTGCGATCTTCTTGTAGGATGGTTCCTGTTTCATCTTGTTCCACCAGGCTGTAGTCAGAGGGAATCTGGCAGACAATAAAGGAATTAAGATTTAATGTTTATTGGTAGAGTTGAAGATTGATCCTTTCATCGGAAAGTATGTTATTCGCGTAAGATAGAGAAGATACCTATAGTCACAAACCAGCTAACCACTGTCAAGCATTAGTGTAGCCATTTACAAACATTTGATATAATAACGCTGGTAGCCCCTTTAGTCTAACGGTGAGACGCTTGCACACATTATTTTACGTATCAATATATATATTTCATTAGTTTAGTGTTCTGAAAAGTTCAATGAAGTTTTGTGATAGGTGACACTACATAAATGTTTTCTTTTTTCTTTTTCCATTTACATGTTTTTCTGTATGTATAAACTTACTTCACAGGATCTATCTCTTTAATTATAGCGGTAGCGTAAAGTGTGGTGGAAATAGATAGGTCGGCGATAGTGAGATGGTCGGCGGCGACGTAGCGGTGTCGCGACAGGAACCTCTCCAGCGTGACGTACGCCTCCTCAAGATCCGCCAGGTGGCGCTCCGTCGGTGCTTTTAGACCCTCGAGTATTACTGCCATCTGGAATTGATCAGATAGATACGATATAGTAGTGTTAATAGACAAGGTTTGTGACCGATTATTGTAAGTAAGCCATTGTTCTTTTTGTAGACTCTTCCTGTCGGAACATTAGAAGAGTGAAATGGTAAATCTCGACCTGCCTTCGGTTGTGATTTTAATGTTCTAATAAAAGTATTACAATGATACTTGTTGATGTTTTTCTTTTTGACCGGTTCGAGTCATTTTACCTACTATCACAAGCAATTTGGGTAATGAATTGCACATTGACTTTAAAGAAAAATAATTTGGTTGAATCTCAAAATAGGTTTAGGACTTTAATTGGTCTATTGGGCAAACATTTAATATGAAGTGAGTGAGAAGAAAGTGGGGTCAATGGAAGAGAAATAACCAAAAAAGTATTTAACATGGCAATTAGAGCTGAACACGGAAAATAAGGTTAAATAAAAGGTAATTATTCGAATTCGATATCTCAAAATGACTGGCAATTAAATGAAACGATTGATGAATAAGCAACTGACTTCTCTCGATAACGAATTTTATTTCTTATCACAATGCTGTTTACCCAAAAAGGTACCTTCGTTTTATAATAACGATATTATTAACGCATATACTACTATGTCATGTATGTGGTCACTTATACGGTATTTGATACAATAGATCAGACGAGTGAACGAAAACGGAGGATATTTAGGACAGTTTAAATATTATTAAGTTTGTGCATTATGCAGGTATATCTGTTACAAAAATATCGGACTGTTAAAAAGCAGGATGCTGGACAGTTAACACTTTTGCTTATCGTCCAAAACATGAGTGGTGGGTTTTATCATTTTATTCTTATACTCAAGAGAATCCTAGCAACAACCTCTGACAACAAGTGGTCTAACACTTACATACATTTAAAATATATGTTTTCAGTATTTTAGTGTTTTCTTATACCTGACTATATAATGCAGTATTTTAAAGTGTATTAAATAATGACATAATATATAGCTCTCCTCAACATGCCAATGCCCCCACTTCATGTTATCTCAGCATCGTCCTATTGTTGACCGTTAAGGAATGCCTCGTAGGCACATTAAATGCATCATTATACATTGTTCATGTAAAATCTTTATAAATAAATAAATAAAATAAACGATACTTACAGCAATGAGTGCATTTCTGGCGAACAGTACACTGGCATCATAGAACATGACTTGGCGCGCGTGCGCAGGTCGCTCGGATACAGGAGCTCGCTCTTACTGCCGCCGTACTTCGACACCAAGTAGATCAGAATCGCGTGACTGGAATCATAAAGAAATAATGTACGTCGTTTTTTAGGTTGGGAAATCATCACATGACTCCTTTCGATTTGGGTTGAGGGTAAGGAAATGTTGGAAACACAATTGTTTTAGTCATTAATAGTCTGAAATTTAATTTAATCCTAACCATGTTCCTTCAGCACCGCGGCCGTGATATACCTTCCGGAAGATTTCGCTGTTGGGGAACCCATAGCTGTATTTTAATTAACTGCCTCTTTTGTTCCACTTTAAACAATAACAAGGCAATATTTAAAAATATATATTGTTTTTATGGGAGTGCAAATAATGTCCTTCCATACAAATTTGGATTACGCTATAACAATTTTATGACAATGATGTTTTTTTACGAACCAATAGCGAATCCATCGTCGACTAAAGTTGGTACCACTCCCACAGGGTTAAGCTGTAACGTGAGTGCAATACTCTCTGTTATTGTGCTTATTTTGTTACTATACATATATATATGATACTTTTCAGAACACTAGAGACATACAACAAACACCACAAGATACAGAAATCTTATTCACATTTTGAGACATGGTATGTTAAAATGCTGTATATTTTTAAGATTTTGGCTCACTCACTCATGGAAGCACATTCATTGAATGTTTAAATTATTATACATGAAATAAAATGAAATATTTTATTCTGAAAGTAAGATACTCTTAGGTACATGTCAAAATGTCCTAACTGACTTAGCAGATAATTTTGTAATAACATACCTTGAGATAGTCCGGGGATTTGTGCTCGAAGCTAATCATGTCAACGTCTTTGAGGTCCAACTCCATCCCGATGATTTCTGCCAACATCCTGGCCGCGTTGGCTGGCGGACTCGGGTCGATCTTGTCCAGCACTGGCGTTATTATGGATTCTTATGGAAAAATTGAGTTTTTATTTAAACTCAATATTTATTTCGAGTGCAAATTTCTGATATTTGAGATATTAAGGAAGAAAAACAGGACAGTTTTTTTTAACGACTCCCTCACTAAGGAATTTAATCCTTGCGTCGCGGGGGTTTTCACAAACATTCAAATCACATGCACAAAGACACCCAGAATCGGGACAAGCGCTCGTGAAACACACAAATGCTTGTCCTACGCGGGTATCGAACCCGCGACACGTCGCGCTCAGTGGGTGGGCGTGGTGACCTCAACCACTTGGCTATCCGTGCAGTCAGTAATTCTAACAAACAAAAAATGAGAAAAAAAATAATAGAAGAATCTGTAAGTTTGTAAAACAGCGGGTTTTCTTAAGGTGGATATAGACTTGAGCATTAGTTGTAACTTGGAAAACTGATATCTGTGTTACTTTTACCTTTTAAGCCAATTCTTTATAAATTTATTAAAATTCGTAATTGACCATTGGGCAAAATATAGTCTAAAAATACTTCTCTATATCGCTACACCAAAAATTGCAGATAAAGAAGTGACTATACGGGTAAGCGTAATTCATCATTAACGAACGATGACATGACGTTTATAACTACCAAACACTTATTATTATTATAACTTTCGTGATGCGGATTGATAATAATTACTTTATTCATCGACTCATCCCACGCCACCAGCGTCGCCGGCCCCTCCGCAGCGGTCGGCTGCGGATACGCAGGTAGTCTGACGTCTGTAGGTTGAGGACTCCGGTTGTGTCCAAAACTAGTCCGGCAATCCAGATAAATACGCGTGAGTAAACCGTTGTTTCATAAATATTTAGATGCTTTTTTAAAAGAAAGTTTTCGTTTTGACAGCACATGTAGTTTATAGTACCATCATAATTAATCATTATATATATAACATTAGACAACACGAACTCCAAGTAATCAAAATGTGGAAAATTCTAGATCATCATCAGCTTAGTCTTTTCCCAACTATGTTGGGGTCGGCTTACAAACTGTCTAGCATCTTACTACCCGTAACGACTGACAAAGTAATATTAATAACAAAAAGGACCTACAATTTAAGGTGCTTTCCGAAATATGGACAGTCTTTATTACATAAACGGTTCCCCATCTACGGATCGACCGTATCAAGCAATTTTAACCTGTGATCGATCAACTTGTGCAAGAATCATCGCTATAGCCAATATACACATAGGAAATTATCGGTATAAATCGTATTTATAAAATACTTAGCTGAAATCATCATCCACTTTTCCAAAATAACTATCAGAGAATTAAAAGAACTTACCAAAGGCCAATTTACAAGAATATATTTAGGAAGGAGGACTATCTATATTCAGGAAAAGCTTGTTATGTGTTTTAATCCGGGCACTATATTATGTAATGACACAATGAATGATGGTTACTATGTTGATAAGGGTAGATACTTATCACTTAATTTATCGATCCATGGTCTAGTGAGCTTAAGTCCTATTGCTAAGTCCAAAATCCCGGATTGGAAAACCGAGTCTGCCAATTTTTTTACAAGTGCTTTAAGTTTCGAAGGACCTATTTCCGCTACGTTTTAATTTATTTATTAGACATAGATCAATTACACTGCTTGGAATAAAAACACAATAATTTTACAAGGACAATAAATCATTGCAGCATAAAAAAAAAAAAATTGTATCTGCAACAATAGATCGTTTAGACGGGGCTGCTGGTCCCCTGAAATACGAGTCGAAGTCGAAGGCAGAAAGTGTGGTGGTGTTAAAGTCTTCCAAACTCAGAATGCATTTTAAGCCGTAATCTCTAGTATTATACTAGACTTCACTCATGCCATCTTTAATTAAATCATTACATTTTACACAAATCTTACTACAGGGTGTTGAAATGCAGTCGGTCTTTATAAAATTCAGCTGAATCCGAAAAACGAATAAGAAAAAGAAGTTCATTACGTAATAAATATTAATATTACTACATTAACTGACCGCGACAGAAGGCCATATCTAAATTATACGCATCATTAGTTATAATCACGAGAATGACTTGTACTTAAATGATAAGTTTTATATTTATATATGAGTATGACCTCATTCCTCGGATGGATCTTCTATTTGTTTAAAAAATATACCAGTTGTTTGTGTAAGATTATACAGATAGTATGTCTATCGTGTCATTTTAAAAAGTTTAGATAAATTATCATACTTGCGGTATCTGATATTGTCACTATAGATGATTATATAAATTACATAAAAGGTTTTGTAAATATTTAACAGTATTATAGTGCTCATCACGGTAAGTCACTCTTGTTTTATTACGTACTTAATTACTTACCGTCTTTATTTATAAATGATGTTTAGTGTGCAGGTATAGGTACTTATTTAATTTATTTAATGTTAGATCAACAATTTTTTTAAGGACGTAGCTATCATCGGTTTGATTTATTTGAGTATTATTTTAATTAAGTTCAATTTGACGAAAAATGGATAGGTAGACTAGAAAAATGAGTCACGTTTAAATAAAATAATTGTATTTTAACGCTAGTGTTATTTTGTGTATACTGCTAGGTATTCCTTATTTAATAATTAAACAAGGAATACCAATGAAGTAATGACACTAACTGTCGAAGATTTAAAGTGTAGCGAGTTAAATTCGATGACCTGCCCATGGCATATGAAAAATAGGAACTAAACCATCTATTGACAATGAGATACACTCATTGTCAATAAATGGTTTAGTATAAGTACTTAAATATTAAAAAAATGTGTAAGTCGTGACTTCAAGAACCTAGAGGGTTTTAAACATATTATTTTATATTTACATATCATTATCATTTGATTTACCGTGTTAGTACATTATATAGTGCAAGAATAATTTTACTCAGTTAACGAGTCAAGAAATACCTAAATCAGTCCTGTCACTTTGGAAATGTATTATTATGTACCAAATTTCACCCACTTTATGTAGTTAGGTACACATTATTATTTTTATGTTTAGGTTTAATATCTGTGTCCGCGCATTTGCTGCTAATTTATTGTATAGTGTACCTAACAATAATTTAACAACTAAATTAACTAAAGCGCTAATTCAAAAAGTAGTTTTGTGTTATTTACTTTTCTGTGCATATTGAATAATTATTTTACCTTTTTTAATTTAAACTTCCATTGACTAGAAAATAAAGATTTGGTTTGAAATATTTTAATTTTTCAGAATTTAAAATGGCGCCGTTGCTGTTCAAGATAGACTTGAGTCCCCCGGCTAACGCAGTCAGGATGTTGGCTGACATCATCGGACTGGAGCTGGAGCTTAAAGACGTTGAATTCCTTAAAGAGGAGCACAAATCCCCGGAATATATGAAGGTACCTGTGTACTATGTATCTAAGTAGCGATACTTATTGAGGGTTAGAAAGAAATGCTGCTCTAAGCAGTGTATTGCGCTGTCACACTTCCAAAAACATAATAATATTACATTAAGATGTGATGGAAGACCTTTTTGGCCGAAACATTTGCGGATGCCATTAAAACATGTAGCTATTACATTTCTGAAGGATCTGACGACACCTCTGTCCAATACCGTCAAGCCAATTGGGCTGAAAGGGGTGAAAGGAAAGGAACAGACATTCAAAACGCTTCTTTTTGCTTCCGACTTTGGAAGGTAAAAAGTTATCTCTTATAAAAATTTCCATAATTTAGAAACTTATTTCAGAAGTCCTTTCAAAGTGTTAACATACAATAAATAGGTATAATGTATTTATAATCTAATCAACTGTTAAGTAACAGATACGATATCTGCTTCTAATTTTAGAAAACACTCGTATTATCGTCAGTTTTTAGACCGACAGGTGTATAAAAAAAACTGAGATTTCTGTTCAGTCTTTAAGTAGATAACATGGTTGCAATTGTAGAAGCATGACTATGTAAAAATAGAAAAGATATAAAGAGATACTACTGTCCGCGTCATCATCATCATCACCAGCCTTTAGTAGTCCACTGCTGGACATCTCTGGACAGGCCTCCCCCAATGTGCGCCATAGCAGCCTGTCTTCGGCTTGCGCATCCAGCATCCGCCTGCAGTCTTTCGCAAGTCGTCATCCCACCTGGCCAATGGGCGTCCTACACTACGTTTGCCGAGTCGCGGTCTCCACTCAAGAACTCGTTTACTCCATCGGTTATCGGTTCTGTCCGCATCTGTGATTATAAATTATGTCTACTTGGTCCCACAATCCATTTGTGGACGATGTAATTTCTTTGATTTTATGTAATAAAGACTTGATGGATTGATTGATGACAGCGCACTAAACGGGGTAGAACCGTGTCTCTTTTCTACAACTGATAAACTATTACTTTAAGACGTGCCATCTAAACTAGGCACTTCAAAAGCACATGTAATTTTGTTACAGTTAAACCCTGAGGGAGTTGTCCCAACACTGGTCGACGATGGATTCTCATTGGGAGAGAGGTAAGTTGACGTTGGACTTTCGATCTTCGGATTAGGGCAAATCGCAAACATGGACACTTTCTTGTGTCAGATAATCTGGAATTGCATATTTGGTTTCTATAGACAACCTAGTCTGATCACCCTGGACTCCCCGTGAAAGGGTGCTATGTAGGCAACTTGACTCAGCACCAAGAAGTCCAGGCAAAAAAGTGATTATAACAGCTCAGCGTCTAAGCATTTTTGAAAATATGTTTGTGAATAACCAAAAAAAAAATCACACCTTTTATGTGTACAGCCACGCGATAATGATCTACATGGTGTCGAAGTACGGCGGCGATAAGAGTGAGCTCCTATACCCGAGCGACCTGCGCACGCGCGCTGTTGTCAACCAAGTACTGTTCTTTGATGCCAGTGTTCTGTTTGTCAAGAATAAGAATATCAGTGTAAGTATTTAAAGATTCTTCTACTAATACAGACTTTTTTATAGGGGTTAATTACCTTACGCTTTTAGTTTCATTGTTTGAGTAATGCTGTAGCAAATGTGCAGTGGCGTAGCGTGGGTCACCGTCGCCCGGGGCGGAGTCACAATTTGCTACCGTATTGTCTTCGTAAAATTTTATCCATTTTTTAAGGCCAAAAAATTAAATTTTGGTTTTAATTATAAAAACCCTGAAAAAAATGTTTCAGCTTAGCAGATTTTTTTGCTAATTGAAATGTTAAAATCTACAAATGAAAAGAAATAAAAATCAATAAATTTTTCACGAAGTTAGATATTTGTTTATGAGGGCGCGCGCAGAATAACGAAATTTTTTAAAATAAAACTGATTGTTTAACTGACACAAAAAAAAGCTCAATTTCGCCGCCATCCAGATAGTGAAGCCTGGGGCGGTTTGGACTATCCGATACTTCATCGCTAGGTATAAACTTGTCATCCTAACATACCGCGCCACCACAAAACAATGTACTTCATTTATCTAACTATGTATAAATAAATTATTTTTCAAAATCGTAACTACAAGTAAATCACTTAATTAGATATCGAGCTCACCGAAGCTTTGAATTTTCAAACTGAAAACTCCCATTGTAGGACGGTGTCTAAACTGTTCGATCTATAATTCCAGAAGGCAACGATTTTCGATGGTCTGAAAGCCCCTACAGAGCGTCACCTGGCGGACCTGGAGGAAGCATTCGACATGCTGGAGCGGTTCCTGACGCGGAACTCCTACGTGGCCGCCGACCACCTCACCATCGCAGACCTCTCAATCTCATGCACACTCACCTTTAGCCTTCTAATCAAGGAATTAGATACAGAGAAGTAAGTTGTTACTTAACTCCAGGATATAGTTCCTATTAGAAACTACATCCTGGAGTTGTACCTATCTGTAAACTAATCCAAATGAGTGTCCTATGTGTTGCTACGTGTACATAAATTCGAAAGAAATTTCGTTTAAACAAAAAAGATTAAATGACAAAACGACTGAACTGATATCGAAGACGATATTTGCCCAGGAAATATTTATGTAGAGAAAGATTGATTTGAGGGTACTGCTGATGCCCCAACATTTATCTTTTTAAGCTTTTTAGTGTACGCTACTCCTAGGTAAAAAAAATTGTTACTCTCAAATAAGATAAATAACATAATTTCTGCCATCTAGACACCCGCGGATCGACGCCTGGTACAAGAAGATGCAACAGGAGCCTTCCTACAAGAAAATCGCCGTGCCCGGCAGACTGGCCGCTAAACAAACATTGGATTATTTTAGACAGAAAAACAACCAATAAATACAGAAAGGAACATTATTCTCATAGAATAAAGTAATAATTTACACTCATTTTTTTGTTCGTTCTAATTTCCATGGACTAAACTTACACAAAGTCTTCAACTTTCCAATAATATGAGAATGAATGTGGGTGGCCATAAAATGTATTATTTAAGTAGGATATATCATTACTTCTACGTGTCTTTTAAGGAAAACCCTGGGGTCAACATTTGGCTACCCTGAGAAGAAATGTCGAAAAAGATCCAGGGGTCGCGGTCTCAGTCTAGATAATTTTGAAGTGTGGTGAAACTAAAGCAGAATATATTTTGGCCTGGCCGCATTAAATACATAAATCAAAACAACTGCTCGCATTTACTCCGTAGGTTCGAATAATTTATATAACATACATACGGCTGATGAAGTCAAGCGTCAACGGAGGGATGACCATGGATAGGTCACAGAAATCAGAAACGACGGAGTATGCGTTAGCTGGACGACATTGCTAGGTTTTCTGGAGAACCGAGTTGAGGAGAGGAGAGGGCAGTTTCTCAGCAAACCTTAATTTACGATTATGATTCTTGAATACTATACTAGGAGACACGATTAGAGTGGAAAACGCACATTAAGGCGGGTCCAGTTACCAAAATAATTTACAAAGAAGTTGGTACGTTTTTAATTAGGCACTTGAACAGCTCGCGTGGAAAACTGCTACAAGTCAAGTCCCCTTATGAAATTTCACCAATCTCAATTTAGATGTTTATTAGACATGGCATCATAGCAGAAGGAAATGCACTCATTTTTATATGTCAATATGAAAGGAACTTATATAGAAATTTCCTAATCTGAGATTGTTGATCTTGATTTGCGTAATAGCAATGAGGTTATAATTAATATTTTGTTGGTTTATATTGCCCTAGAGCGGAGTTACCATACATGCATGCGTCTTTTCAGGTAAGCGAGAAACTTGTACAAGTTTTAATTTTCTAATATTTTTGTTTATTTCAGTTCTATTGTAATTGTGTGGCACACCAAGGGCGGTAAAAGCTAAAAGAATCCATGTTTTTCTTAAATACTAAACAGATTGGAAGGTATAGTTAGTTCAACAGTCGGTTAACACAAATATTTTCAGATAAAGACATTCAGATAGTTGCTTTTACGCTGTTAGGATTCAAACAATCTTGCTTGCATGCAAAGTCTAATTATCTATCGCTAAAAAAAGTTTTTTGTAAAACTGACTTTGTTTAGAGACTTGTGTAGTTTCAGACAGTACATAATTAATCTTCAATGTTCCGTATTACATTTATTGTTGGCTGTTCTTCTGCCAGGAGTATTGCATCGCTTGGGTGAACGACACGCCGCCGGGCGCTGCGATCTCTTTGTAGAAAGACTCTTTTTGAATCCTCTTGTACCAGGCCGTAGACAGCGGGAATCTGGGCGACAAAATTGAGTTTAATTTACTGTTTAATAGGTTGTTCTATATTTTAATAGATTGGTGTTATTTTTACACAATTGGCTGAAAGTAGGATTTTGTATTTTAAGTCAATAAGGAAGTGAATAAGATTTGAAACCTTTTAAGATTCATCTCAGTCTTTGATTTGCTTCATGTTTCTTTACCATATTTCAGAAAGTATTTCTATTATTTATTTTTACAGGTTTACTATACAACTATTGACAAAATTTGGCTGAGAGTTTTATATAACAAAGCCAACTTATAAAGCAGTCAATGTACAGGAACAGATATAACGTGGTTGCAATCGCAACAGTCTAAAGAACTTACTTCTCAGCATCTATCTCCTTGATGGCAACAGCAGCAAAGAGTGTGGTTGCTACGGACAGGTCGGCAATAGTGAGATGGTCGGCGGCGACGTAGCGGTGTCGCGACAGGAACTTCTCCAGCATACCATACGCTTCCTCCAGGTCCGACAGGTGGCGCTCTGTGGGAGCCTTTAGACCCTCCATTATTGTTGGAAGCTGGAAATATTTACCAAACATTTTATGTTCTCTCATTTTGAAAATTTTCTTCTAAAACAGCTAGGTTTCGCAAGGTTAAACACAGAAAAAGGTAGCCCAGTATGTATTCATCTGGTGCAAGGTTTCAACTTCACGGTTCACTAGTTTATCAACTTCCCACAAATGAAGGGAGAAGCACTCAGGTGGATTTAAATATAAGGAGCCCGGCAAGTCTCTTCTTATTTTTTAGTGTGTGAGAATATTGAGAAGGCTTACTAGGTAGGACTTATACTATGGCAGAATACCTTCATGCCAAATTTTATTTATAGAATAATAAAGTGCAAATGTACAATCGCATTTATAATATTCGTGTAATAATAGTAAAGACTAGAAAAAAACTTACAGCCACCACTTTGATCCTGATAAACAGTATACTGGCATCAAAGAACAGTACTTGGTTGATGAGGGCGCGTGCTTTCGGATCGCTCGGGTACAACAACTCGCTCTTGTTGCCTCCGTATACAGAGAGCAGGTAGATCATTATGGCGTGGCTAGAAAGAATAATAAATAATAGATTACTTATTTTTTAATGACCGAACATATTTGTTCTGTACTTAAAAATGACAAATCTTTCCAAAAAACCGTAATTCGAGTACCCACCTGTCGCCTAATAAAAAGCCGTTGTCATTTAATGTTGGTATCACTCCCAAAGGGTTCATCTGTAACGTAAATACAGCATTTTAGGAACTTCGGTATATACATATTTTTGAGGCTTGTTATATCTTATAATGCTAACTTATAATTGGAAGTAAACATTTTAAGCTGAAAACATCAAAACGAATTAGTTTTTTCATGGTGATACATATCAATTATTATCAATACCAAAGTCCATTGCTTCAAATTGGAGAAAAAAATTGGAAAGAAATATACGTATGTAGAAGTTACGGCCAAAAGTAATTAAGTTGGGGGTTTTGTATACGATGTGACAAAAGTATTTGTTTTATTGTAAGGTATGTAAACACTAAACAGTGCATGTAAATTGTATAATAATATACCTTGAGATAGTCCGGTGACTTGTGCTCCATAGTTCTAAAGTCAACATCTTTGATCTCCAGCTGCAGGCCGATGATGTCAGCGAGCATCCTGACCGCGCAAGCGGGGGGACTCGCGTCTATCTTGTACAGTACCGGCGCCATTTTGGAAACTGAAAATTAAAATAAATAAGGTAGAATGATTCGACAAAAGCACCGACAAGCATCGACAAAAATCTACTGACCGGTAAAAATATAGTTAGTAGACTCTCTAAATTGCTAACAGATGTCACAAAATAGGTTTACTAAACTATTCTTTTTAGATAAAAAAAATAGTCAAAAATGACTTACCGTAGCTAGCAGTACCGCTACAGTAGTCAGCACAATCTTAAATATTATTTACTACTGTCAGTAAATTATTGCTCAGTCCACGTCTTATTATCAAGACCAGTTATCTGAGCACTCAACGCACCTTACCAATCAGATTATTCTATACGATTTGTTGTACAATAAAGCATTCAAAAATATCAATAAAACCTATGTCCTGATGCTTTAATTTCACTTATACGGTGGGGCACTGTAGATTTTGTAATGATTATAAATATTTCGCGATTAGATTGTTTAAATGCTTGATAACTGTAGATATAATAAATAAGTGCGCAAATATTAAAATGTAAATTTTAGCGTTTTATATCGAAAAACATGTCAATGACTGAGAATAGGAGGTAGTGGTTTGCCGCGCTGTGGAAATTCGATTACCTAGGTGTAATATTGCAATAAGTTTCTGATAAAAGCTATAATAAATAGGTCTGCAACCTATTTATTCTAGTTTTTTATCGGTTACTACATTTTTTTGCGTGTCCTGTGTTCACTAAACTTACCTACTATAAGATGCGATTTCAATGGGAAACATCGAATACAAATATAATCCCTGCGACATCACTGCGCCTGCGCATTTACCAGCCCTTCAATTTAAAACACCTGCATTATATCAGTCAGTGACTTCTCAATGGAAACTAAACCTATAAACTTATAACAATAATATTTGGTATTTTGAACCAAAAGATCAATATGGTTCTAAAAAACGATTTTTTCGTTGAGTTAACCAACTTTCGGACTGAATGATTACACTATTAACCGAGTGGTATTTCATTTCATTTCACCGCACGATAGACCACAGGATCACAGAGCGTAATGTATCAAGATACATCGGGTTCAATACAAGAGCAAGCATTTGTGTGACCATAAAAGAATGGAAAAGCGAGAGTTTCAGACTCGCGCGCAAATGACTTCGTACTATTGTTGCCTAAATAAGGCAGGTGATTCTTGTTTGAATTCAAAGCGATAGCGAAATAGGACGGCCAAGCACCGAATTAACATAGGATAAATGAAATGGGGTCAGATAACGTGAACCACTTGTGACCCCCACAGTCGCCTTAAATCTAAGGAAAAGATCTATAAGACCATGATCCGATCTACTGACCTGAATGGATCAGACTATTGGGCCACAAGGGATGAATGAAAGATAACTGAATGTGGCATAGATGAGAATGTTAAGAGGAACATGTGGTGTTACGAGACCAGCAAGAAAAAAGTGTGTAAAATTAAGTTTGAAAGTGTCACCGGATAACGGATTTAACTGTCTAACTATTACATAAGACAGCTTATTAACGGACACGGGCTTGCTGTCCGATACCAAGTTGAATACCCTATTGTGATAGACGATTAAATTATTATTTAATAATTGCACTGACAACACCAAAATACGCAAGAAAAACCAATAATGACATCTGGATTCTAGATTAATCATGGTATGTTTATTTACATTTTTACATTGCATAAGCATAACCTAATTCAACATGTTTCGGCTATTAAGAATCTAAACAAGATAACAAAATAAAACAATTTCATTAAGTTATTAGTTTTCTTTATTTTGATTCTAAATATTATTGAAGACATTACAAGGTCATAAATGTAGGTAATAACGACATATAAACACGTGGTTGATTTCATAACCTAATGTTACAACTGTTACATGTAAACGACCTTGATCTTTGATACGCTTGATGTCATACTGATTACCGGTTGTCGATTCAAACGTGTAGTGTATTGGAAATATATTTTGTAGGTTATGTTACGCAATATAAGCGCATGGTACCGTTAAATTTTCGTGACTATTTTATTGTAAATATCACTACTTAAAAAGCTTTTTTATTATTAAATTCACTATCTACTTCCTAGATTTATCTACATTTATTTAGATTTGTTACATGTAGATAATTTCATTACGAGATACTACAATACATATAAACATGTAATTATTTTGAAAAGTCCTTTAAATATCTGTGTAGAGTTCATGTCAATAAAGGACACAGAAAGAAAGAATATATTTGAATGTATGCAGCTACGTATTTCATAACCTTACTATTATTACATATTTGAGTACTGTAAACTAAACTGTACTGTCGAGATAAGATAGAGATCAATCATTGTAATATGCGGTACTTAGCTGGATCCAGCGTACTCAGAACATCCCTTACTGGCTCGGGATGTCAACACCAGCTGGGGCGCTGCTCTCTTTCTGACTCACAGAGGCAGCATTGTCAGTCTGTCAGGACGTCTTGCTCGGAGGAAACAAGTTGTTGATAATATCAATTATTTCGCGGACATCGTCTTCTGAAAGACGTTCCTCACTCTCTTGTACAATCTGTAAATGTAATAATTATTAATTAAAAATAATATATAATAATGAAAAAATGTTAACTCATTTAGTGGAGAACCTATTTCATAAAACTTTGAAAGTAGATATATATATTTACCAGTTGAATCTCAAGTTCTGTTCTCGGTGGAGTGTTGACCATCATGAGTTTCTCAGTTTTGGTCAGTTTAAACTTTTTCATAGCATTCATAAACTTTCCTATAGACTCTGGTGTTTGATTCTTGCATTCCGTATCTTGCAGGTAATGGAGGGTCTAAAACATAAAGAAATTAGATACTGAGACAATAATCACTTTTAATAATTCTCCATCTAATAACCTTGCAAAATAAAAATGATAGTTTAAATATTCATTCTCATTTTAGTATTTCAGTATTTGTCAACATTCACTCTAGTATAAATAAAATATTTTCCAAACTTTCCCACTACGCCGTCTAGGCTCAAACTAAGCAATGCTTATATTATGAATGATAGACAAAATATGAACATAGTATACTTTAAGTATATTTAGAAAAAAAGCACATAATATAGATAAATTACACCCAATCACAGAACAAATAATCATGCACATTACACAATCAGTGTTCTGGGCAGGCAACAAACCCATAAACTCCAGTATAGCAGTCAGGCCCACTTAACTTTTAAAAATTTCTTTTAAATTGCATTACATTTTTTTTCCTCAGTTTTATTAAGGATAATACCTACCTATATTATTAAAGATAAAATTGTTGCATTGATGAAGCAATTGATTAACTTACACACTATGCCTTTGACTAATTAAATTGATGGAGGTAACAAATTAAATATGTACCTCATATGTAACAGTTGCTAAGTAGCCTTCTCTTTTGTGTTTTTTTTGAGTTGTGTCTTTCAGTTTTTGGAGAATCAGCATCACCTCATAGTTGCATAAAGATGCAGCATTCACATTTATTCTGAAAGGTATTGAAAAATTAATAGTTTTTTCCGTAAAATATTTTCGACAAAAATAGCAAACAACTATATTTGTAAAAATCAATCATTGATTACTTATAGCTAGGTCAAAGATATATACACAATATCCATTCTCAGGTTATGCTGTACATCGACAGTCTCATACTGAATACTTTTATATACATTTTAATAATAGAGGGCAGCTGTGCTTTTATACTTTCGTTTATTCATAGCAACATATTTTATCTCTCATAACTTACGTCTCCATTATAACAGGAAATACGAACGCCTAGGCGCATACGTTTGCGACACTAATATTTGGTTTTCCGCACACACTCCATAAGATCATTCACTTCATTATTTGCTCCTTGAAAACAAAAAAATCTCTAATGTACAATAATTATGAATTTGAATTACATTCAATCGCGATCAATAACAAAATAACCTACTATCAAATCTGACACTTCAAGTCATTTGTCTACTGACAGCTGACAGTGACAATGTGTAATATTTTATTGGCTTTGGAATAGTACTGATGCAAAAGGAAGTATGTAAATAGCACAGACCATACTATTATACATCGTATACTACGGCATTTAATTGATTTTAAAGTTATGATAATCTTATAAGTTAAAGATTATAAAACGAATTCGTCATAAGATCCATTTTTATTTTTGAACGGCATAGAAATCCTAACTTCATGACCATATAGTTTTTAAAGAATCATTGCACGGCCTACTATCAATGATAAAATAATCTGCAGTTTTCTATAGCGCTGAATTTTTGTGGAATTTTTGGCCGATATTTATAATGAATTTGTGCAAATTTTTATGTCCTACAACTAGCAGCTATATTGTGTCAAGAGCTTTTTCAGTGCATAAAGGAGTTCAGAAAAAGTTGAGCCAACGACATTTTAGTAGTGGTTTGACCAGAATAGATCTTCCACTCAATGCATATTATTTACATTACACAAATTTAAGATTACCACAAAATAAAATATTTGCTACTTATGTTTGGATCGATGGTAGTGGCATAAATTTACGTTCCAAAGATCGTATATTGGATAAAGTTCCATGTGATTTAAGCATGATTCCAAAGTGGGCATTCGATGGCAGTTCTACTGGACAAGCTAAAACTGATGATTCTGATACTATTTTAATACCGGTTGCATTATATAAAGACCCATTTCGACAGTGTCCACATGTAATTGTACTATGCGAGACTTATTACGGCGATGGGACCCCAACAAAATCTAATTATAGAGCTCACTGTGCGGACGTATTAAGTAAAATATCAGACCAGAAACCTTGGTTTGGGATTGAACAAGAGTATACAATGTTTGATTTAGATTTATGGCCCTTAGGTTGGCCAAAAGTTCGAGGGTATCCAGTCACAAAAGCAAAATATTCATATTGTGGCATGGGTGAGCACGTTGCAGGCAGAGAGCTTGCTGAATGTCATGCCCGCGCGTGCCTCTATGCTGGATTGGACTTCGAAGGTACAAATGCAGAAGTGATGAAAGGGTCCTGGGAATACCAAGTTGGGACCACCATGGGAATTAAAGCCGCAGATGACTTGTGGGTAGGACGATATTTACTACACCGAATAGCTGAGAACTTTGGAATTATTATAAGCTATCATCCAAAACCTATGGGAAAGGATCAACCAGGGATAGGGTGCCATCACAACTTCAGTACAAAAAAAATGCGTAGTGATGGAGGAATATCAGAAATTGAAAGAGTTTGTAAAGTTTTGTGTGATCAACATGATAAGTTCATGAAGAATTATGGACTGGGAGACGGTCAAGAAAACAGGAAAAGACTAACTGGTAAATTTGAAACTGCATCTTTTGATACATGTAAATGGGGTGTAGCAGATCGGAGTGCTTCAATCAGACTACAAAGAAGTGTTATGACTAAAAAGAAGGGCTTTCTGGAAGATCGAAGACCAGCAGGTGATTGCGACCCATACAGGGTTTGTGCACTTTTGGCAGAAACTTGCCTGAAGTAAGAAATGGAATAATAGCTTCCAAGCTATTAAAATTTAATGACTATCAAAACTTTTATCTGTTATATTTATTTCTATTCTCTATTTTTTTCTGGCTAACAGTAACTTAAATCATTATATTTTTATAAAAAAATTATGCCTTGAAATGAAACTACTTTTACGGATTTTATCGCGGCTTAATTTTAGATTTCAGTTCCCGACGTTTCGACACCTTTGCAGGTATCATGTAAAAAATTAGGCCTTGGACAGAAGAGAGTGGGAATCATAGAAATAGGGTGTACTAGCGAAAAATATAGGGCTTTGGTGGATTTGAAGTCAAAGTTGTTGCAACCTCTTTCGAGATCAAAGTTACTGCTAACTAAAAGAATACATTACAAATGCCTTGAAAATAAAATAAGCACGTCAAGATACTTCTGGAATCATTCAAATTTATTTTGGGGCCTAGCACACGCCTGTTTGCTATCGTTATTATTTTTTACAAAATTTATAAGTAAGATCAAGATATTAAATATCAATATGGAAACCTTAAAAAGGTGTTTCATTGGAATTCGTCGACCAACAAAAGTATTATTTGTAACTAAACGAAATTTAATGGCACATAATATAAATCACATACTTAACAAGAAAGTTATGGATCGCTATATGAGACTGCCGCTGCCATGTAATAAAATATTAGCTACGTATGTGTGGATAGATGGATCGGGAATCAATATGAGATGCAAGGATCGGGTCCTGGACTGTGTTCCTTATAGCCCAGATGCTGTCCCTGCATGGGCCTTCGATGGCAGTTCAACAGGGCAAGCCACTACTGACAATTCTGATACCACTTTGAAGCCAGTCGCAGTTTACAGGGACCCGTTTAGAGCTGATCCGCATGTACTCATTTTATGTGAGGTTTACCAAGGTGAAGGTCAGACACCAGTTGCAACGAATCATAGAAAGTATTGCAATGATTTGTGTGAAACTCATAAGGCTGAAGAACCTTGGTTCGGTCTAGAACAAGAGTACACCTTGCTGGATAACGATGGATGGGGTCTGGGATGGCCGAAAGGTGGAGGCTTCCCTGCAGTCAAGTATCAATACAACTACTGTGGCGTAGGAGCGAAATATATAGCAGGAAGAGACGTTGCTGAGGCGCACGTAAAAGCATGTCTTTTTGCAGGGCTCGACTTTGAAGGTACTAACGCCGAAGTGATGCATGCTTGCTGGGAGTGGCAAGTAGGGACAACTCTTGGTATAAAAGCTCCGGATGACTTATGGATGTCACGCTATATAATGGCAAGGGTTGGTGAAGATTATGGAGTTGACGTCACATATCATCCCAAGCCTTTTGGCCATTTACATCCTGGTGTGGGCATGCATCATAATTTTAGTACGAAGAGAATGCGGTCCGACGGTGGCTATGCTTTTATAGAAGAATGCATTAAGAAATTGGAAAAGGCACACATGAAACATATGAAGCAGTATGGAAATGAAGAAGCGACTAATAGAATGCGATTGTCCGGAAAATTTGAAACTTCACCATTTGACAAGTTTTCATGGGGTATCGCCAACAGGAAAGCATCCATACGACTTCAAAGAAATATTAAAAAGAAGGGAAAAGGTTTCCTTGAGGACAGGAGGCCAGGTGGTGATTGTGACCCTTATTTGGTATGTGGACTGTTAATGGAGACATGTTTAGGGAGCAGCGGAGGTAGTGGAGGTAGCTCTAGTTGTCAACAACAAACTAAGGACCCTTGCAAGAGAAAATGATAATTTACCTAAATTGTTTTTGACTTATGTGCTGTACAAAATGTAAAATTTTATAGATTCTTACTGTGTTTCATTTAATCATGTTTTAGAGAACCCTTTGAGCAGAAAGTTTGTCTATATATTTTTATAACGCTCATCAAATACAAATACACGGCAATGCACGTTGGCCGCAAGCGACAGACCGTACAATAGCGCCCTCAGTCTGAAACAATGATACGCTTTACAGGCTTATCTATCCTGAGTCTATTAATTATCATATCTTTTCATCATTATGAACAATTTTTATTGACTCGTTATAACTCCAAACACTATTATGCTTTTTGGAATGTCATTTAGAATTTGAAAAATGTTTAAGTTTAGAAAATAATGTGTATATTTGAAGGACCTGTTTCACCACCGCCAAATTAGTTCCCGTAATTAATTCACAGATACATAGATTTTTTTATACGAAGAATGTAGGTACCTAATTCAGTAAAATCTGCCAGATAGCGGCTTATCAGTGATTGTGAAACAGGCGCATTGAAAAATAGCGAAAACAAGCATAACCCAGAATAATCTTATTATTAGA
The DNA here is from genome assembly GCF_003590095.1 of Trichoplusia ni. Taxonomy (NCBI): domain Eukaryota; kingdom Metazoa; phylum Arthropoda; class Insecta; order Lepidoptera; family Noctuidae; genus Trichoplusia; species Trichoplusia ni. The sequence continues at coordinate 195,685 of NC_039480.1, read as the reverse complement.
TTATTTACTGACATGTCTGCAAAGAATCCTGCAATGTCCTGAAATAATGTATCGCTAAAAGTCACTAAAAACCATATGCATTAAAAAAAGTTACATTAATTTTAAAAGTCAATTCGATTATTCGGTATTCATTATACCGTAAAATATAACAAATTTAAAAAGTAAAGCATATTTTTCACTCATGATGTATTTTAAAATGTTTCAATAATTGTCAATTTTGTTACTTTGCCGAGAATGTCAGGAATGTTAAGTCTTTGGTTATTATCAGAACTATACGAAACCATAGACGAAAAATTAAAAAGCTAACCGTGCCGCCATTTTCATTCTTTTCTCTATTCCTTTTCGTCATATGGCGTATTAGGTGCGATCGCTTACGTCCGCCATATTAAATGAAATCAATAAAATAAGACAAAATGTCGCCTTACTAAAGTGCGTGAAAATAATCCACCAACATCCAGTTATTGTGTGATTAAATCATCAAGAGGATCACAATGGAGAATTCCTACGGTGTGGGGGTTGTTAACAGATACGCTCTTTTCTTGGACGATGAGTCCGATCCTCTTGATGCGTTAAAAGCGCGAGAGCAAGCGAAGGAGCTCAAAAAGAAGACCAAAGAAGCCGAAAAGGAGAACAAGGGTAAACCTGAGACCAAACCTAAAGGTGGCGCTCCCGCTACCAGGAAAGGTATTAAGGAAACCCAAAATGTGAAGTCTCAAGAAAACAGGAGCGGTGAGCAACAAAAGGCTAAGGGTCCTGCCAGACCTAATGAGCGCAACTCCGAACGCCCTCCTCCGCGCCGTCGTGAGGACCGGCCGCAGAATGGCGCCGTTGAGAACAAGGAGGGTGCCCCTCGACCACCCCGGCGCGAGTTTGGCGACCGCAGGCCTAACTTTGAGCGGCGCAACTTCAGCGACAACCCAGAGGGAGCAGAGCGTCGTGGGCCTAGACCACCGCGTGAACCTCGTGAAGGACCGCGCGGGCCGCGTCCTTCGTACGACAGTAGAGGCAAGCGTGAGTTTGACAGGAGATCCGGCTCTGACAAAACCGGAGTAAAGCCGGTGGATAAGCGCGAGGGCGCCGGCCCACATAATTGGGGCACGCTCAAGGACGAGATCGACGAACTTAACAAGACCGGCTCCGAAGGTGAGGTCGCTGAAGAGAAGCCTGCCGATACGGCTGCTGCCGGCGACGGCCAGCAACCAGAGGCCGAGCGTGCAGCCCCTACTGAGGAAGAACCGCGCGAACTTACGCTCGACGAGTATAAGGCGCTTCGAAATGCCCAACGCACGCAGCCGCAGTATAACCTGCGAAAGGCCGGCGAGGGTGAGGACCTCAGCCAGTGGAAGAATCTGGTTATGCTCGAGCGTAAGAAGGAAGGTGAACGAGGTGAGGACGATGACAGCGACGACGAGTACGATATGGCTGATTATCCGCAGCGCGTGGGTCGTCAGAAGCGCGTGCTCGGCATCGAGTTCACGTTCAACGACACCGCACGGCGCGGCGGCACGGGCGGGCGAGGACGCGGGCGCGGGCGCGGCCGGGGCCGAGGCCCGCCGCGCGAGCCCGAGGTCGTCGAGGAGCGCCCGCCGCTGCGTGCGCCGGCCGCACCGCCTAAGGTTGATGACAGCAAGGACTTCCCCTCTCTTGGCTAGACTCACAGTGAGCCTTCGCTCTTCTCCCATTCGATAGAGTTACAAATTAAAATATTGTATGTACCGTTATTTTTGAAGTAAATATACAAAATATTTACACGAGCGTGTATTATATTACATTAAAATTTAGACGATTTCTTCGGAAACCGCCTTTCAATCCAATAATTGACTTGATTGGTTCAATTCAAAGTTGAATATTGATTTGGGGGTTGACTAGTTGTGCTCGCAAATCACATAAGATGTTGTAGAGGGGGAGGATATTATTAAGAGTTTTCATTTTGGATTCACATAGCTACAGTATGCATACAGAACTATAATAACAGTAGCTTTTATTATATTGTAATCACATCAGCTTATGATTTAACTTTGATGAGTTTTATTAATTAAGGATTTAAAACTTACAGACTGTGACATGCTATGAAGTAACTCCGTCACAATTAGAGTAGAATGTGAAAAGTAACCCTTGTTGCATTTTTATCATAAGTTTGTGTTGACAAATGCAGACTTTGGGAACTGTAAATAGTTGATATATGTTAAAAGATAAGGTTTTAAAATAACAAGGTTGATTTTTGTTGTTACACAACTTCAGAAAAATAAACATTTTGTATGTGTGATATTTTTCTTAATTATTTTCCTTTTATCTATATACCTCCCCCAGCCTATCTTGTTATGTGATACTATCTTGTTTCACATGTGGTCAACCACAAGTTAGGATTAAATGAAAAGCGTGTATTATTTAAGTAATGTATATTGACACATTTTATCACTTTCACACAAAACAATACACTTAAAATTTACAGATAATAAACAATACACAATTTGAGTTAAATATTTAACATAATATAATAATTACTTAAAAAATAAACATCAATTTACAAAATTGTAGAGTTGATAAGCATAATAAATAATATTTATATACATTATGAGACAATACTGCCTGTCACTTAATGTGCAGACAGCAACAACTTAAGTATCATACCTGTAGTTTACTACAGAACTGTTTACACTTACATAATAATAATGTAACAAAGGAACACATTATAACACATAGTAACTTTATGTAACTTGCACATTCATGACTTAATTATGTTACATATAATTCTTGATATTTTTACAATAATAAATTTTCAGAGCAGGCTAGTTTTAAACGTGGATAGCTGCAATTAATGTTAGGATTATGAAAGAGTAAGATGTATTTAAACAATATGATTGTTAACAATATAAACTATTGTAGGTGACTAGTGTTGCTTGTAATTGGAAATACAAAAGAAATGCCTTGAAGCAATAAAATTATTTACCTATATAATTATCTGTAATTCAAATTATATATTTTCTAAATTGTAATTTTGTAGTATGCAATGTAACACAAGTGTTTGCAATAATTTAAATCAACTTTTATTATCAAGGGTGACATAGGTTACATTAATATATATTATAAATTAGTGACGTAAAAGCGTAATTCCTAAACACAGGACTTGAGTCCCGTTTCACAGCCACAATATACGTTCACTTATAATACAAGCGTCCATCAAGTACAAACCCCGTAGCCTACGCGGTTAGCTAGTTATAACAATAAATAACGAGGCACATCTACATTATGGTTTATTCAACTCCTAACATACCCCTATCTTTGTTTGTCCACTACGCTATCAATTGACTAAAATTATTTACATTGACAACAATACTTGTAATGAATTAGTGAAACTATTTACAGCTGCAGAATGTATTTTCAATACTTTATACAGGAAACACAGACTCACACGGTGAACAGATAAGCATACTTATAAAAATTGTGTATATTTTAATTGTATTGACTTCTTCCTAACAGACGTAACCGTGTGGTTTTAACCGAGGTCCATATAATTATCAGTATACGTTATGACCGCAAAAAATGGTGGCTTCGATGTATGGCTCTGATAAGAATCGTTATCAGAGCAAATCGTCGATTTCCAGGGTCAATCTAAGAATAGGACCATCGTGCCGTTAAGGAACGTACATATTATTCCAAAAGTTGGTTATTTTTATTTATCGGAGTCGTTAAAAGCTGTCCGCTTTCGGAGTGAGTATAGTGGTGGGGTTTCACTCGATGCCGAAAGTGTTGGTCTCCTCGACGGCGAGAAGCAACTTTTCGTAGAGCAAGTGCGGCGTGGGGTAGGGCGGCAGGTCCAGGCGGTTGAAGCAGGTGTGCGCTCGCGGCAGTGACTCCACGCGGCCCCAGCGCTCGATGCAGAAGCGCCGCGGCCCGGTCGAGCCGCGCAGTGCAGAGAAGCCCTCGTACGGGATGGACGACGTGCCCGTCACAAACTGCACTAGTCGAAGTCGCTGCTCGTTTGAAAATCTGGAACAAAAGCTCACGTTATATACATCATCCGTCGGCTCGTAACACATGCGCATTCTCGCGGAGACATTCAAAGAAATACAAGGAAGGTTGGACAGCTTAACCGCCGGACATTAATCGAGTGTCTGGCTAGATTACACACACTTTAATTTTTAAACATGATATGGCTCGTGGGAAGTGTGGCTGACCTGTCGATAGCTTGCCAGAACCAGATGATGACTGGGTGTGCGTCGTGGTACCCGCCGCGGTACTCGGTGTTGTTCCTCCAGTCGGCCACGTCCAGCTCGGGCGCGCCCGCTATCACAAGCTCCAGCTCGCGCGCGTCGAAGGCCGCCACCAGTCGCGGGTCCACAACCTGCGTCAATAATCACATTAAAACATCAATTAAGATTAAAGCAAGGCATTAAGTACTTATCAAGTAAAATAATATGTTATTTACATAAAACTATCCAAAGTTACTTAAAACAAATAGAACAATGAATTAACTAAGTGGGAACAATCTAACCATTAACTATCAAACAAAAGGACCGCATTTATGAAGAGCTTTTTAATTACCAGATCGAATTATCTATTTATACAGCTCTTCTTTTTTATTTATGTAGGTTAAGGTTAGGTGAAACATTTTCACATATTACCTACTGGGTAAGAGGCTGACAGGGAACCGGTAACTGTCTGTCTGTCTGTAACGCTTTCACGGCTAAACCACTGAACTGATTTTAATGAAATTTGGTACATAGATAGGGTTGACCTTGAGAAAGAACATAGGACTGTATTTATCCCGGACTTTTGAAGAGTTCTCTTGGAACGCGATAAAAGCTAGTTAAGTATATTTATATTTTTACCAGACTAAGGCGCCCCGTCAGACGGAGAATAACGTACGGGGTAATACCTAAATCATGTGTCATACATTATATAGTAATCCATCTTTAGAATGTAAAGTGCACACATTGTAATGAAGGATTACTTTGATAGTTTAAGAATGCACATAATAATGTTTCGTGCGTGTTACCTCGTGGAAGCCGCGCACGAGCCACTCGGTCTGCTCGGCCACGCCGCGCTCGACGCGCCAGCGCACGACCCGCTCGAGGTACTCCTTCTTGTTGCGCTCGGTGACGGGCAGGTCGCGGCCGCCCGCCTTCAGCTCGCGCTCCAGCACACGCCCGTCCGCCAGGCGCTCCGACACCGCGAACGTCAGCTCCAGGGACGACACGCAGCGGGCCGACTATAATGCACATCATTTAGTCTTAAATATAATGATAATATAAAATCTTAAGGTAAGTAACTAAGTATGTTTTACACGTGCAAACATATTTGGTTTCGAGTTTAATAGCGCTACGCTGACTTTTACCTTTACACAATTTAAGGTACCAGTTGTATGGGTTTCAAATTACTTGGACTTTACTGCCACAGGCGCCAGTCAAATTGATTTCATTCTTTAAATCTTCAATATGTTGTATATATTTAATGTCTGCCGCTAGATGTCGCTGTTTACCTGTAGCCACCGCAGTGAGGCGGCGAACTGCGCGTCGAGCGCGTCGACGTCCTCGAGCGCGGGCGGCAGGCGCAGCAGCGCGCGGTACAGGGCGCGCGTGAACCACGCCTCCAGCAGGTAGCCGTGCACCAGCGCCAGGCCCAACACGCGGCCCGAGAACCGGAACCTGCACCACAACAAATTATATTAGGCATCAATTAACTGACATTGCAACTAAATTTACATACACATATACCGAATTGCGCTTGTAAAATTCATGTTTTTACTAGCTTTTGTGGTGTCCTTTAATTTGAAAGATGTAGGCTGATAAGTCTTCTACGGTCCGGACCCGTCTATCATATACGGTTTCGATATTAGGTAGGTACTATGACTATGGATAATGTATGCAAATACATGGTACAGTTTTTTTAGCATGTTTATAGCAAAAACACCATAGACGTGGTGAGATATAAACACTATAGTTAGTGCCAAATAATGAGGTCATTGATTAGATAGGTACACACTACTTGAGTGGGACGTGCGAAGGTCTTTCTTTTTACCGATTCAGTTTTATTCAAAGAATTGATAAAAAACACCATTTTAAGAAGTGTCATTTTTAGATTCTGAACGAGTAGCCTATTGGGAACCACCAAAAACACATTATACTTTTTTGAAATGCAAGTCTTATGAACTTTTAATTTAATAAGAAAATAACGTCAACTTAAACGAGAAGAGAGAGTGAACAAATAGGTAGTAATATAAATATGATACATGTGAATGATATAAGTAGATTATATTTCATTTTAGGAGCGAGGTTACTCCTACTCTGTTAGGCCTTAGCACGTGGTATTAAATACACGGAAACGAACATCGAGAACACGCGGAAAAACTAAATATAGTATCTATTTACACGTACATTTAGAACGTGCAGTTCCAGCAAAAGCTCTATAGGTACATTCAAGATGTTTTGACCAACTCGGCTACCTATAAATAAACCTGTGACCTAAATAATATCTACATCCGAATGTGTACTATGTAGGCGCTGTCATAACATCAACATTTCGACCAAAGACAAGCAACGGTGCGTAGAAATCGTTACACTTCACTAAAATAAATCGTAACTTGATATCTATGATTTAAAAAGTTACATTACTTTGGGTCGTGCACAAAAAGTTTCGATGCATAGTATGTTTGTTTGTAACCAAATACATAGTGTTTGTTGTAATTCGAGATGCGATCGGTTTGGGTGCGTATGCGCAACGCAGAGTATAAATAAACATAGAGGGCGCGCTTCGCGGTGTAAAAATAAATCATAATAACGGAAAGCTGTGTTCCTGTCTGTGGGAGGGATGGACTGTAAATACGTGGGTATTGCGCCTCTAACCCAGAAGGGGTAGGCAGATTTGTACTAATTCCAAAGTGTCTATTTGCGAGATATAGGGAATATAATAAAAACAAAACGATGAATAATGAAATATCAATGAAAATAAATACAAAAATGCATGTGTGAATACTATTGTTCGAGTTATGCTTGCCAAATATTCAGTAAAAACCCAAAAAGTTACATTATTGTAAAACAGATTAGCGTACTGCGTGTGATGTCTAATAAGGCCTTTTTCTGTATATTTAAATGAACACAAAGGTATATTATACCTTATGTCCGCACGAACTTATATTGTCCTTCGATACTCAACAATCAGACTAGTATAAGTAATAGGGAAATATTGTTAACTCTTCGCGCTCAAACGCCTGGACAAATTTCACGAATATTTGGTAACTTGACAATATTGACAATATATATCTATATTGATAGCATTCACGCGATCGGCGACCACATAAGCATGTACACTGGATTTCTACCTGTATAAGAACTGGTACAAATCTTCCTAATCTTGATAGTTATTCACTGCATTAGGGTAGCCAGGCCTACGGATAATACCGAACATAGTAAGGCTTTTGCGGATTTTGTCACATTGACTTCGCTTGCGATTTTATTCATGTTCGTTTAGAATACACAAGATTTATGGACCTAATAAAAAAGGTTGATTTCACCCATAAAGATTTTTTTGCCAAATATCCCACCAAACTGGCTGTTCTGTCCGGCTATAAGGTTTGCCCTTACTATATTGTTTTACAAAAATAGCCAATATTGTGTCAATCGATAGATGGGCTGGCCGATAACCCTACTACCGTGTGTCACACGTCGAAGGCTCTATAAAGGAGGTTATAAAACATTCACGAAGGACATTGAATATTCCATTCATATAATTTTCATAACCCCATACGTAAGCAAACATTACTCGCCTTTTAATGCTGTGGGGTCTAAATATATATTTTGGCAATTTATTATTATTATTAAGTTTACTAAGGCCCGATTTTTCAATCGTCAGATAACTTTTATCTAAGGAATAAATATGGCCGTTTGACATATTTTCTATACAAAAGCTGTCAAAACGTCAAACATATTCGTCGAATAAAAGTTATCTTGCGATTGAAAAATCGGCCCTTAGTTATATTATCACACTGCACCAGACACCAGTACAGGATAAATTTAAGAGGTGAAGAAAAAACAATAACATTTCTGGATTTAAAACGCGCTCCATCCATCGTATCCACTTATCCACAACCAATGACTGTTCTGAGTCTCGTCGTCTTTGTGCATGTGACTTGATTGATTGTGAAACCCCTCCGACACACTTAGTGCAAAAGTTGGTTAGAAACTTTTCTTTCACTTGTACAACTCCTTGCCAATCAGATGTCAGATAATCCTATACAATGTATAATATATTTATAGTAATATTATAATTACATAATCACTGATATAAAAGGAATTATTTGCAGACAGATAATGGTCTGTGACAAATAAATAACACTGCATTGCTTAGGTAATTATGAGATAATAGCGACAATTTGTAGGTCAAGCCAGGAAGCTTCGTCAATAACTATAATTTAAATTTATTGATCTTATTAATATGACTAATTTAATGTTTGTTTATATTATGTGTTTATTAGTAGCCAGTTTAACTGTGCATCAAAACTCATCGCAAAACAAAAGTTTAGGATTGATTTGTGAATATACAGAAATGTAAATAAATATAGTATTTGTGTCCTTTATCGACTCAAAAGGTTTTTAGAAAAAACTCCGTACCAATTTAAATACATTTAAGTGCTGGAAATAAACTATAAATCCAAACAAACGCACAATAGTTAATTAAAACGGAGTTTATTCTCCCATAAATAATAATAATCAGATTATGAATATTGTATGGCGGAAGTTTCAGAAAAAATAAAACTATTTCCACGTAGAAAACAATTTCCATTAGAAAACAATTTTATGATGATTTATAGGCAAATAGCAATAAGAAATCAGAAACAGTTTAAAGGCGAAAATATTTCTACGCATAAAAAGAAGCAATATTTTAATAAGTTATCATCACAAAATTTCAATTTTTATGTCGAATTCCCAAGATTAAGATTTAGTGACGTATAAATATGTCTGTCTTTTATATTTATAAAAAAGCAACCTTTATTTTGCATACAATACAACTGTGCATAGATACCTCTTAAGATAAATAATGAAAAATTATCAATTTAAATTAAGTTTTTATTCGCCGCATGATTATTATAAACCTTCACTAATTTCATTATTTACATACAAGGAAATAAATTGTAATAATAGTTTATTTACGACTGTTTGTAAAACTTAGATGTAGGTCATTTTCAAGGCTTCGTAATTGCACTAAAACTTATTACAGTGACCATTATACGGTGCAATTTATTGTTCAAGTGACTTACAAAGAAACAGTCAGATGTATCATGTCCGTAAGATATTATGGAGTTCATGGCGTAGACCGCTCGTATGGCTGTGTCATGATAATATAAAATGCACACAGCCAACTTATCGCACATGAAATCTCAACAAAGGTCGGACAAAACAATTTGAAGCAGCTATTTGTATTTGATTTCAACATTTTCGTAATTACAACCTTGTTACACGCAAAAAGATAAATGTAAACACTACACTTAATATATCCTAATGTCATGCTCTAATCATCAGATGATCAAACGCTTGGCTTGCTTTAATTCAGCAATGAGTAGGTACTTGACCGGTGTTGTTGTAGCGAAGCAGGCACAACATGTGAAAGTGAGTCTGCTACACTATTTACCAGAGCGTGGACTCTTAAAAGTAAAAAATAAAGATGAACGTGTGAAATGAACAGACACCGAGGCTCATCCATAACGCGGCCGGTCATCACTTGACGTTAATGGGAGGCTTGGGACACGACTGTGTTCTAAAACAATTTTACAACACTAGCCATTATTAAAAACTTCATCAAACAAACGAGATAAGAGCATCCAAAGAACATCACTAAGCCCGTAGTGAATGGTCGGCCAAACTGGCCACTAGGAGCAATGAACCGTGATAGATTATGACCAAAAAGACGAGAGCAAGGCCGGCCCACATAAGACAGAGACAAAACGCCGGGCTCTAGGCCCGTAATACCCGTAATCGATTTAGGAGAGCGGGAGATTTAGAACCGCAACGCCCCTCGCTCGTGATCGACATTCGGTAATTAGTATAATAATTTCATTTGGGCTCGGGGAATTATACGTGAAGACACGCAGCGCGCACGCACACCTCGACCAGAGCCTAGATCAGATATTGTTCTGTGTGCTTAGAATTGTAATCGATATTTTTATTGTTAGGCCGGACGCCAAACAAAATGGTTAGACATAACATAGCCGGAGAATTTTAGATGTAATTTGGTGTTGAAACAATGAGTTCGCCGAAACGTCGAGCGCTCAAAATCACGTACGCCTTGGCCATATGAAACTACCGAGCCCTTTTACAGAAGAACCTTCGCCTAATGTTGAGTTGATATATTATAATGGACGTGCGAGAGGCACTTCAGACTTAAGACACGTGCCCAATATTTTCTATTCATCGGCGTAGCATTGTTTGGTAGATGGAGGCGTGCGACAAAGGCTTATGTAATTGAGGAAACATTACAATCACTGTTGCACTGCGTCCGTCCAAGGCAAGGCCGTCTCCCGTCGGACAGCGCTTAGATGGGAATGACCTAAAATTACTCGTACATCGATACACATATTATATGTGAGCTTTGCGTACGTGTAGGTTTGTTATAAGATCGATGAGAAAATGGCTTCCAACAGGCAAAGCAGCATCCAGGTAATCTTATTTTTGTGATTAGAAACAACAAAACATTTGGTGATGGTAGTTTAGTGATAGCATGACGATTGGTCATTACATAAGCATCCGGCACGTCGTGGACATATATCATCGAATGCCACCTATCCCCGAAAGTTAATGAGTATCAGAGGCATTCCCCCGGAGGTGGGGCGGCGCACGCGCGCGTCCGCGCCCGCGGCGGCGGCGGCGCGCGCCGGCCGGCCCGCGCCCGCGCCCGACAGGTGTGCGAGGTGTGCCACGCTGCCCACCACCGCTCACTGTATACACACTATTCTGATAGCTGCACAGATAACGCGGACGCTACCCGTGCTTGACGTCTTGATTCTATGTCAGGGTTGAATCGAAGATGACGCTGCGAGATCCTAATCTCGTATCCGTAGTAGTTATTTAATTAACAGTGACCGTGTCCAGACGATGGTTGATAAGCGGTAAACGTCAGAGATGTAGTGACGAGGGCCGGCTAGGTGAGCCTGCTACTACTAGGTACTAGTAACACTAGTAAAGAAGGGCTACAAGTAAACGAGCGATAGGGCCATGTTCGCACGTGTGTAGAGTGCGGCGTACTTTCACCGCAACATGTGCCGCGACCGTGGCCTCGGCCGTAACTCATCGCCGACCAGCTGCCATTGATGATTCCTAGGAACACTGCCATCACAGTAGTTTGGGAACAATGGTATTCAAAGTTGAGAAATTATTCGCTGTCATTACAAAGCAACAGCGGAAAGTTAGCCAAGCATATGTCGCGACATCTGCACCGCACGTTAAAGCTTTATGTATGTGCTCTTTGATGAACTTGATTTTTATGAATACAGTACGCTGCACATTAGGCACTGGAGGTTGTAATTAAGGTCCCTAAAGATAATGACGGATGATGAGCTCTCCTCGCCTTGGGCCGTGGCTGCACGCGTTAGAACACCTTGCAGGGAGAAAGCAAAGCTGATTGCCGGCCTCTGGCCGCATACCCGATGTCATTTACCTGAAGCGGCAAGAAAACGTACCGGAGGAATTCTACAAATAGAGAGATGGAGTAGGTGTATACCTAATTGCTGGAGGCAAATGATGCCTCTACGTTGTACCCGTAACTAATTTATAATTGTAAACGACTTGGAATAGCGTCGCCTTAATATGTTGTCAGATGTCATAATAATACTCTTGGAGAGCCGTTAACATCCACATCATAAACTAAGTTATAGACCTGTAACCTTTTAAATGCCTATTGAATTGCAACAAAATAAACTTTAATGCTTTTAAACATTGTCAAGCTCTCCTATACTGTTGACACACGATTGGTACTCGAAAAGTATCAAATTACTTCCGAGAACAAAATCTAATATTGGACACGTATATCCGAATCGAATTGGCTCGCAACAATAGGTGCCTTGTTTATTAAATGTTCAAAACCAAATTATATATTTCTAGACAAATGGAATTATGAAATGGTCGACATTGGTGCGACCTTAGCGGTGCTAGGAGCAGATACGTGTCTAATAATTGTGTTAAATTACTTCCTATGATGGATGTGTGCCGCGAAACAAAATGCTAGCGCTGTTTACAAGCGTAAACAACGAGTGCGCTTGTACTCGGCATATAGAACACGATAAATCGTATTATTGAAGCGTGATGACCTAATATCACGGACGACAAAACCGCTAATTAAAATAATATTATTCCATGTGTTTCTGTGTTGGTAGTTTTTTGTTTGTAATAATTATTTTCCCGTTGAATTGTATGGGAGGAAAAGCCATGGCTGATCCTGCAGTTTACTATCACGGTGATAACGTTTTATTTACAAAGTTTGCTGTAAAATATATTAATCTGAAATAACCGTTGTGTATTCAATGTATTGGAAAAAAACCGCTTTATAACAGTCATGACATTGGCTTAAAGGACCAATAAATTTAAATGTTATTAATGTTTTAGTGTCCTAAATATGCACATTTTAAGCAGACGCCCGGCATTATCCAGGTATCTCGATTTTTTTGTTCATAAATCATAGTGATCCTTCGCGTCTCACCTACAAATTAAGTTTTCAAGAATTTTATAAATTAATAAATCCCCTGAGATTAAAGCATTATGTGATAATAGGGTCGGGATACAAAACTTAAATTTGCGTTAAATTAACTCTTACGCATATTAAAACATTAAATGGTGTAACTTTTTTGCGCACTCTACACGGTAGAGAATCGAAAACATGTTTTTAAATTCACTAATTACTGATTGCATACAAAAACATGATTAGATAATTATGTCTTTCAAAAATTGAAAATAAGGTTATTAGTCCAAAATATTTTGCTGTTTTTTTTATAAATTATTTCCTATATTTGTAGCATTGGTGTCGAATTATCGTGATTCCTTATATAGCGTGTGAGGTTAGTGGCGTGGCTCCCGACCCTGGGGGCGCTCCACCAGTTAGGATGTTACGAATACTTCCGTCAGTTACACTCACACATCAGACAAGTGTGTCATAATCATTATAGCACTATGCGTTAATTGTTCAACTCTATTTAGCGTTATTAGAGCAATTTTTGACGCGAATGAAACAAAAGAGGGTCAATATTCAGTTAATATTAATGTTTTTAAGCTTTAACAATGTTTTTAGGACTTTCGATCCATTAAAATAAATACGAAGAAGTAGAAAAACTTATTATAAAGTCAAGAATTGAAAAGTTGGCGAGTTCAAAAGTTATGGAAATGTTACTGAGACCTTTGAATACAAATTTACTGTACAATCATATATGATAAGGGCATTAATAGTGTTGGTTAATAGATACGACATAAGGGAATTTACGTCAAAAAAAACTAATTAGGAACAACTTTATCGAAAGCTCGGTAAATACTAAGATTCGATAGCGTATATCGTGGTAGGAAATTTATAAATTACAACAAATTATGACAAAATCGTATTTACAATACATTACTGATGTAAACTTATTAACAAGTCGGACACGTGATTGTTACTCCCTTAATTTTGTAATGAACGAGGTTGGACTGGCGCGGGCGAAGCCGGAAGTCGACACAATGGCGTGTCTGCACCCTGTAGGGGAACCATGGACTTGTTCAACTCTGACCTCTTTCATCGCTTTGTTCACAGTTTAATTATAACATTTATAACAAGCGTTGTGAGTAGACTTTAGTGTTGGGCAAAAGTGCATGGATAGTAGAGCTGATGATGCTCGATTTAAGTTTGAGACAAACATTTGTGTGGTGTGAAAACGTTTGGTATGGGGCCTCTATGCGGTTGTAATTGTAAATGTATTTCACATACAAAGTGTCACGATCACATCTACACACGACTAACAATTATCAAAGTGCGAAAGTCGGTAAAAATTTAATTTCGAAAAAAAAACTAGTGTGCGAATTCAATTGTGAATGAATGCAAGATTTAGCAAAACTGAAAACAGAACGTACGTATATGTGTAACAAATTGCTCAAAACAATAATTTGGTTACTTTCGCAACTTTTAGAGTAACTTTCGCAAAAATTACCAAACAATTATGAGAAAAGGCTGCGGAACTAGAGCACGTTTTAATTACTTATATGAAAAGCGAGGTACTTAGACTTTACTGTTATTTAGAAATTTCGTCTCAAAGGACCAAAATCAAATGACGTAAGCTGTCAAAGAATTTGATAGCTCTCCTTTTTTTACCCGACTGCCAAAGAAGGAGGGTAATGTTTTTATTAGTAGGTCAACAATCGTGGATGTTGTAAAGGGTGTCTATAAATGAAAATGTGGGTAAGTCGTGCAATGCAATGAGTAATGTTTAATGACAGGAAACGCAAGGACAATGACCGATTGGCGGTAACAGTCGCGCGCACCGGCACCGGCTGAACGCGGCCCGCCTTTGCTTTGTTTCTTTATTTTCTAATGTAAGCTGTGTACACAACGCGGTAATCGGATTGTTGGTAAAGCTGTGAGTGTAGGACGATTAGCAACAGTTATACAATACTTTATATAATAAGAATATAATGTAATTGATTAAATTATAGTTTTCATTTTAATGTTTACTTTCGGTATCATAGAATAACATTGCTGACATTACTATAAACATCTTTACAACAACGCTTCTCAGATAAATGAACGAACTGGTCTTATTGATTTGTAAATAAAGTGCCACCGTTAAAATGTGTAAAAAAGTAGATATGACAAGTTTATTGTAGTCTGTCAACGATCCAGTCCTTGGGCAAGTACTCGCATGGCCACACCAGTTAGACTCGTCCTGCGCCACAATGCCATTCCAGCCGACTGCTCCTAGTGTCCGGCAGAGCCCTATTGTTGCGCATTACGGACTCGCAAAAAAACAACGACTTGGTAACAGTAACTACAACATACATCCATTATTTTCACTAAATAACCAACCAAATAAACCTGGGTGGCTTTTAAAAGCTCATTTAAAACACCCAGTCAACAATAAATAAGATCTATCAACAATTTAGTTTATAGACCATTTCGTAAGATGAACCGAAAAAAATATGAAAATAGTGTTATAAAAACAACGAGCATAAGAAAAGAAGATTCTCCACACACGTTATAATCTGTACCGCGGTGTTTGTCCAAAAGCAAGGACCGACGCTAACGCGGCCAAAATTCTCGAAACGTAAAAATTACACGCATATTCCAACAACTGTATCCCGAAAGACATAGAGTCTGAGTTTGCGTAGCAGATGGTGATGAGATAAATTTGTTTATCTGTATCGCATCGGGTCCATCTAAGAGAATGATAGTTCCCATATCGAGTGGATTACGACCGAAACCATTACGCTTTACGACGATTTGATTGGTACCCCGCAACAAACGATATAGGAGCACGCCAACACCGTATAAAGTATAGTCCCGACGCGTAAAAAGCACACAATTTACGACGTCTCGTAAAACTTGTGTCCTATTGTTAATTTAAAAGCGATGAACGGCGATAACTCACATTAACAACGTTTGTTTTGGACATCGATAACGGCGAACGAGTAATTATTTTACGATTTGTTTGTCTTGATATACCTTATCGATTAGTTACAATGTGTGGAGTGTTTGCTAATATATAAAGCTCTTAATGATAACAGATTACCTAAATACCACGCCTATCGTCCGGCAAGACCTAATTGATTTCGAACGATAGGTTTCTTTTATCATTTACAAATTTGTATGTCATGGTTCGTCTTTTAATCAAACTAAGTTCAATTGCATTTGGTCCTTGAACGAAATAAAAACAAACTAGGACGCTGAAATAGAGTACCTATCGAAAATAATAAAAGAGATAATACAACCAAATTGTGGATTCAAAAGATAATGAAGGACAATACATGAAAATATGAATAAGTGATGAGGCATCGAAATGGTAACAAATGAACAGTCACGAGTCAGGGTTAAAATACCTGCTGACGTCAATACAGAATCGATCCAGATAATATGTTGTGGCTTTTGAATATCAAAAGAAGGTATTTCCTGGATTCAAAATAAAGGTAGACTTGGCAATAGTCCTGAAATCACGGAAATCGCAAAATACTGGCGTACTTTGAAGCGTATTCTATCTACATTTTTGTATTTACTTTGGCCCATTATAGAAGCGGCAGGCGGCGCAACTGTCGTTTCCACAACTCTCCTAATTACGAGATTAGTGAAACATTAAAGGCAGCGAAAAGGTCGGAAGGGGTTTATATTTAGGAACGGTTATCCGCCTCCAACAAACACTCTATTCAACGTTTGAGAGCGTTTTTTTGACATTTGCCGCGATTCTCAAAATCTGTTGAGTACAAAGCGCGGAATACAATTGTGCTCCTTTCTGGGGCAGCTCGACAAAGGACCAGATTAAATTGCAAACATCTTTTTGGTGTTTACCGGGGATATTGCGACGGGATTGAAGCAGAGATTTGGGCTGAATATAATAATCATACGAAAAGGTATTTCTAAGTTCTAACACTAGCTTTACTAAAGCTATTGTATTGTAAAGTTTAATATTTCCGCCTGCAAACGAGGAAAATATCATAAAACAGCAAATCATTTTACGGTCTACTGTATTGGCATGAACTGAACAATCTAGATCAGATTGCTTGGAAACTGTTGATACTAACCATTTGTACTATAGTCGTTACACAGCATATAATAAACACTGCTTTAAAAGTAGATCGTGATAGTTAACGTACAATTTCAACACCATTAATTTACTATACATCTATTCAGATGTCAATCGCATTAACCATTTGGACCAGTATTAACTTTACATATCGATGCAGTAAAAAGGACCACATACGAAACTCCACTGACTGTATTCTCACGACCATTATGTTAAGAACAGGAAATATATTTCTGGAGATACCGAGAAAGGAAGCTGTGTGTCATAGAATTACAGTACAATCTTTGAGATCAAAGACAAAACTAGTCGAAGCCAATAATGTTATAATATAACGGCGCTAACTCGGCCCGTGAACTGGTAATGTATCAAAAGTTTGGAGAAAAGAAAAAAAAATAACAAGAAATTAATCTAAGCGCTACGGAGCTACGGCAGGACAGGTTTATTGATTTGTTTCCGTTCCAAATATAGTTATACTATTTAGTTTTTATTGAGGACCAAAATCGAAAGCGATACGGAAGTTCAAATTAATAAGTAACAATTAGATAGAAAATGAAAACAGATCATACTGAAGCTTATGCCGAACATGATTAAAAGGGAGGTTGCCACATTTACGGAACTTGGTCCTATTAATTTTAGATATAGTCCGATAACTGCAGGTGGGCACCGGTGTTGGCCAATGCCTTGTGACGTCACAATAATTGGCTATCCCGTGAAATTACACGGTGCATAGTGCGGTACCCGCGACTCGGCGATCAGAATCGTGAGTTGTAACAACTTACTATGATCAATGTCCAGTCACTGTTCCGTATTATAAATTGTAAACTAGGCTTTGTGGACTCCCTTGTTTATGCGAGAAAATAGGTCGTCCGGAAACGAGAACGCCATGCTCGCTTACATTATTTTCTTTGCGGCTCAAAGGGCTATGAGACGCAATTCATCATGATACAGTTACTCTTTTTACTATAGTCATGTATTCAAATCAGTTATAATGGGGATGGGAGCTTTTGCGTCGCAACATTACTTTCTTAATTTACACTCGCAATTTCTACTTTACATGGCATTTATAATAAGTGCCTAACTTTATTTAGGTCAGCCTTTCTTTATTTAAGAATTTGAAGAAATATTTTTTTACATCTTGAAGATTTTTTTAAGCTTAATTTTTATTGATTGTTCGACGTATAAGTTCCCTGGCAAAGTAACAAGTCTCATACAAACAATAGAACTGTTGCGTGAACAAGATGAACGCATGCGTGCTAATCTTATTCGCGTTGAGCATTAATCAAATTGTATGACAATTAAATTACCCAAATTATACTATTAGGGTCATCCTAGATTCTCATGATTGTTTACTTTAATTCTTAAAACTTATTTAGATAAAGTAATCCACACTCATTCAAAAAGAAGAGAGGCAAAAAAACCAATTTCATGTACCTAAATCAATGGTCAATTTTATGACCTGACCTATGAAATATATTTACTGTTTTTGCAGTCAAAGATTTTTATTTTTTAAGAATAAAATGACTCCCATAGAATATTATAAAAAGAATAAAATATGAATAAATAAGGATCATTAATTCAAATACAGTTTCGAGGGGAAAGTTGAGATCACACTAATCTGTGAGAATAGTTACAATTAACAATGAATGGGACGAGAGCGGGAGCTTAGAACATGTCGTAATTTTTGCATAACCGTAGAAAACTACCAAGTTAGATAAAGACAGCAATATTAACTAGAAGAATAAACACAATAATAAAACTGTACGTTTTGTTACGCATGCAGCTGAAAGCGCACGCATCTTTACGATGCGACAAACGTGCGAATAGGAACACTTGCGCAAGCGCATAGAACTACGCACCGCTCCACTGCCGGGTAAATGGGCTTTTATTGCCTCTGTTTATAAACTCTAGCAACGTATATGATAAATTGTCATGATAAACTAATTTTCAGATGACACTTTCTCGTCTCGGAAGTACGAAGTGGAGCAGGAAAACCGTTTTGGTTTGAATGGAGTTTTAAGGTTAACAATTTAAAATTATTTCGTTTACTTACAGACTGAAAACAACGCCGAAGGTTTTCGAGATGACGCCCATGGTCTTCTTCCAACCCTTAATGAATTGGCGGCGGCGCGCCCCCCGGGGCGACACCGCGCGCGCCCCGAGCTCCGTGTAAGAATTAATTTTGCCGGCCTCTTGAGCCCGCAACAATACTCCTCATCACCAACTCAGTCACTTCACTGATCAAACTTACTACTGCACTGCATATACTCCATAACTCATTTCAAAAAACTGTACGTCCTATTTTTGTATGGGTCCTACCCTGTGCTGTGGACGTACTAGACGCTTCATTACAATACAATCCACTCTTGACGACTTATTTCGATTGTCCAATTTGAATATCAAATCGGTGCACAGTCACGGAAGGTTCGATCACATCGCACTCGTGCTGTCGAGTGGTCGGACGATGCGTGCGCTCGGCGGCGTTGCGCGGACTACACTGATCGTAACGTCATGCGATGGTATCGTAGAGCCGGCTGTCGGCCGTCGGGGACGCTCTACGCCCGCTACGGGGGTGTTGTTAGACTTCGTAAGCTCGCCTGACTCACGCTGCAATTGCGTTGTTATGTTTGTCCAAGCGGCCGCATAACATTTTGTTTGATTCCGATTCAATTCAACGGAAAATCTCTACGCGGAAGACACCTGAGGGTACGTTGTCAGATTTCGCACGCGACAATTACCTACGCACAATTCAAGAACGGCGCTCGCTTTCATGTAACTCTTTGAACGCCTAGAGGTGTTTGTTGCGTGAACGGCGGCTCTCAGAGCGCTGTCAGTGTTCTGCCTGGTACTCGGGTAAAGCATAGTGACGTAATTGTACACTGGATTGTAGAACATATAATCGCCTACGCATGTTTGAAATCAGCAAGGATATTGAAGCGCAAACTTTTCGTGCAGTGGTTGATGTCAGAGTGAGCTCAGATCCTGACTCATTGTTTTGCTGGGATTTAAAGTCCTTATACAAGCATCCACTATCGAACTTGCTTAAAGATGCATTTTTATTTGTCGATGAACTAATAACATCGTAAATCTCGAGCTTTATGCTTTGTTTATTCGAAAACCTATGAAGTTCTTTTATATTAAAAGTTTCAGAACATTAAAGTGATGCTTAACAAATATTAATTTAGCAAAACACCGCATGTATTTGAAAAGGAAACAAGCTAAATCATATTTGAGGATAATTATGCAAAATATGGATTTACTTGACGCAAATGTTCTATAGTTAAACTATTTGTAACTACTGGCTGCTGGTTATAACTGAACACCGAGGCCCGCTATTAAGTAAAACAATAGAATGTTGCGTGAACAGATGAACGCATCTGCTATCTTATTCGCGTGAGCATTATCAATTGTATGACAATTAAATTACCCAATTATACTATTAGGGTCATCCTAATTCTCATTGTTTACTTTAATTCTTAAAACTTATTTAGATAAAGTAATCCACACTCATTCAAAAAGAAGAGAGGCAAAAAACCATTTCATGTACTAAATCAATGTCAATTTTATGACCTGACCTATGAAATATATTTACTGTTTTTGCAGTCAAAGATTTTTATTTTTTAAGAATAAAATGACTCCCATAGAATATTATAAAAGAATAAAATATGAATAAATAAGGATCATTAATTCAAATACAGTTTCGAGGGGAAAGTTGAGATCACACTAATCTGTGAGAATAGTTACAATTAACAATGAATGGGACGAGAGCGGGAGCTTAGAACATGTCGTAATTTTTGCATAACCGTAGAAAACTACCAAGTTAGATAAAGACAGCAATATTAACTAGAAGAATAAACACAATAATAAAACTGTACGTTTTGTTACGCATGCAGCTGAAAGCGCACGCATCTTTACGATGCGACAAACGTGCGAATAGGAACACTTGCGCAAGCGCATAGAACTACGCACCGCTCCACTGCCGGGTAAATGGGCTTTTATTGCCTCTGTTTATAAACTCTAGCAACGTATATGATAAATTGTCATGATAAACTAATTTTCAGATGACACTTTCTCGTCTCGGAAGTACGAAGTGGAGCAGGAAAACCGTTTTGGTTTGAATGGAGTTTTAAGGTTAACAATTTAAAATTATTTCGTTTACTTACAGACTGAAAACAACGCCGAAGGTTTTCGAGATGACGCCCATGGTCTTCTTCCAACCCTTAATGAATTGGCGGCGGCGCGCCCCCCGGGGCGACACCGCGCGCGCCCCGAGCTCCGTGTAAGAATTAATTTTGCCGGCCTCTTGAGCCCGCAACAATACTCCTCATCACCAACTCAGTCACTTCACTGATCAAACTTACTACTGCACTGCATATACTCCATAACTCATTTCAAAAAACTGTACGTCCTATTTTTGTATGGGTCCTACCCTGTGCTGTGGACGTACTAGACGCTTCATTACAATACAATCCACTCTTGACGACTTATTTCGATTGTCCAATTTGAATATCAAATCGGTGCACAGTCACGGAAGGTTCGATCACATCGCACTCGTGCTGTCGAGTGGTCGGACGATGCGTGCGCTCGGCGGCGTTGCGCGGACTACACTGATCGTAACGTCATGCGATGGTATCGTAGAGCCGGCTGTCGGCCGTCGGGGACGCTCTACGCCCGCTACGGGGGTGTTGTTAGACTTCGTAAGCTCGCCTGACTCACGCTGCAATTGCGTTGTTATGTTTGTCCAAGCGGCCGCATAACATTTTGTTTGATTCCGATTCAATTCAACGGAAAATCTCTACGCGGAAGACACCTGAGGGTACGTTGTCAGATTTCGCACGCGACAATTACCTACGCACAATTCAAGAACGGCGCTCGCTTTCATGTAACTCTTTGAACGCCTAGAGGTGTTTGTTGCGTGAACGGCGGCTCTCAGAGCGCTGTCAGTGTTCTGCCTGGTACTCGGGTAAAGCATAGTGACGTAATTGTACACTGGATTGTAGAACATATAATCGCCTACGCATGTTTGAAATCAGCAAGGATATTGAAGCGCAAACTTTTCGTGCAGTGGTTGATGTCAGAGTGAGCTCAGATCCTGACTCATTGTTTTGCTGGGATTTAAAGTCCTTATACAAGCATCCACTATCGAACTTGCTTAAAGATGCATTTTTATTTGTCGATGAACTAATAACATCGTAAATCTCGAGCTTTATGCTTTGTTTATTCGAAAACCTATGAAGTTCTTTTATATTAAAAGTTTCAGAACATTAAAGTGATGCTTAACAAATATTAATTTAGCAAAACACCGCATGTATTTGAAAAGGAAACAAGCTAAATCATATTTGAGGATAATTATGCAAAATATGGATTTACTTGACGCAAATGTTCTATAGTTAAACTATTTGTAACTACTGGCTGCTGGTTATAACTGGAACACCGAGGCCCGCTATTAAGTAAATCCTTTACATCCCCGGCTCAGAATGAATGTGGTCAAAACAAGTATCCATCAGCACGCAAGCCACTTACCATCTGAAGCTCAACCGGTAACATTATTGCTAGTGTTTATAGACTATTTATAAACGCAATTGTAGCTGGGAGACACATTATAGTGGATGAATTCTTTGACAATTGATTGCATTGCAGTGTAGAGTTTCTTTGAACCTTCCGACTACATAGTAATAAAATTTTGCGTTTACATTTTTTTTTAGTAACCTTCTTTTGCCTTTTTCTGGGTACTATATTTTTGATTTGACGTTAGTCTACATTTCGGGCATGGATTTCTCTCTCTTCTCTCTCATAATAAATGGCAACTGAACGCTACGCGAATGTTTTTATCTCTGTATCTAAAATTTTATAAACGCGGATGTAACTGTCCACAAAATTTTCAAAAACATTGGAAATATGATTTTAACAAGAAAAAAATTGGATCTTGAAAAGGTTCCAAAAATATACTTCAAAGACCAGAACTATGGGGTATCCTGAAATACTGCGTCAATTGGCCCAGCACCCGCTTCATACGCACGTTAAAGTTATCGCCGACCTAAATCTGTGACGGTGTCTTCATCCTATCCACTGAACCCGTATGTCACGACCTGTTTTGTTAATCCAGCTCTTTATTTTGCATAAAGATCGTTATCGGGAGGGGAACAACTCTAAACATTTAAAGGAACTCTGTTTGTAAGTTGTGAAACGAACACTGTTTATTTAACGTACTTGAGGATATTCGAGAAATTTGGATCAAAGGACCAGAAAATTTTAAAGAGTCCGAAAGCAAAATACAAAAACATATTTTTGCCCTTTATTCCCAAAGCTTTTGACTTAATTATATGAAATGGCTTTCTGATCAGTTGCCTTGACATAGTTCCGATTAATTTATCGTCCTGCCAGAGCGTCCTCGAGTGGGCCCTGACAGACTTATTAGGTATGCTATGAATTAGGTCAATAAGCAACTCCCGCTAGGGTTTATTGGTACTGTATATATTTAACTATAGATTTAATAGTCTATTTTCGTCGTTTTTTTAGGAACTTGTAAGAAATTCAAAAGTCTAATGGGCTTAGAGATTTACTACTTCAGTTTGATTTTTTTTGTCCGTGCTAATGACCTTAATATCTGTGAAAAACATTACCATTATAATTAACGAGTCTTAACTGAAACAATATTCATGGTTGTCATATTAATGCTTTGTCGGTACTATGATGAAAGTTTTATGATCTTCAATTTCATATTTAATACCTATGAAGGTAGGAGAACTGAAAACAATACTTGTAGTACAGTATTTCGTTAAAAGATATGAATAATAATCGTATTATAATTAGTGACAGTACTTTAGTAAGCAATTGTACAGATGCTTCGGAGTTTAAGGAACCCTAAAAATAATAATACAAATCCGTGAAATTACAACAGCTGCGCGATACATTCGTGACATGTGAAAGCATCTTAAAATCTCTTTTTAAAATACAATGTTTAGCTGATCATTTAACGGCTATTGACGAAACTGAAGATTTTAAAGGTATAACGGGATTCTAGTATCATATCAAGAAGAATAGAATATTTTAAATCTAATATTCTGAATCTAATTCTGGAATATTCCAGAATTGATAGACAGAAGGTATAGTGATCACTGATCTTATACTTTTAGAAAGAAATATGAATTTAAATATAAAATAAGGGCCACTGTGGTTTACGTACAAGAAATAGTATAGAGTCAGTACAATCTGATGTTAACTAAAGTCGTAAAGCTGTAACCCAGTAAAAGCAGTCGCAAACAAGTCATAAACTCCTAATTTTAACTGCCTACTAAGCCAAAGGGAACTGTAAACACATTCTACTGAACTGTTTAAAATCATGTCACAAAAGAGTTTATTGTAGAAGAAGGGGCGTCTGAGCTGGTCTTTATCCTCATCAACACTTGACATTTTTCGCGAACCTATAATTTGGAACTCTACACGAGAGTCACAAAAAAACTACACCTACGGCAATCATCAGATTCCGACAGCATTCCGTTACAATACTCCCGAAGAATAATCGACAATACAAGATTCCTGCACAATTGGTGCGCATGCGCATGCTTTCCGATCGCGACCAATGTCGCGTTTACACCTGCGCACGCATCTTACGGTTAGAAGCTTTTATCATCATCGTGGGAACTATGTTTGGGATTGAACGGAGCATTTAATATAATAATAATTTTATGAACACCCGAATTACCGGGACAGGTAAAATGCAAACTTAAAGGTGCAGAAGATTTGCAGTGTAGTAGAGTTAGGTTTTAAGGCATTGCACACGCATCCTGTGCCTATCATTAATTGACTCGCCTCCTGTAATTAAGATTACGAGTGCATTCTGTTACTGAGAACCGAGTAACGAACGTGTTCACTGAATCTAATTACCTAGCCCCACTATCTCCAAGGGCCAGCTTATCTATATCACATTGTCCAAAGAATCCATCGCAGATGTTATCTACCACTACCCGTCCATTGTTTGCGGTGCTAATTATACCTGATACCTTTAACGAGTGGATTCCGATGGTACTGTTACTGTTGACATGCGATTAACATTTCAGGTCAGTATCTAGGACAAGGTTTTTTTATAGGCTTTTGTGGATCATATAATAGTTAGATAAGATTTGAATAGGTGACTTGAATATTCTGGCTATCTGATTCACTTGTTATCACAAGCTTGTTGTCAATTTTGGGAACTAAGTACCTACATAAGTAATTATTATCAGCTTTTTCGTGTGTCATCACCATTCTCAGCCTTTGTTATCCTACTGCTCAGTGTAGGTTTCTTATTTGATGCGCCATTTACTTCGGTTCTGTGCCAAGTGATTCATTTTGATGCACGATACATATTTGGATCGTTATACTGGTCTAAAGGAGGCGGAATGTGCTTGGAAGCTTTTGGATTTATTTTATTATCTTTGCAAATAAATGTGGGAGACTAATGTTATTTATTATAATTCTGTAGTCTGGTTAAGTCCTGGTTTTTCTATTGTATAATTATAAACTTTGTAAATCTGTTCAATAAATAAAGAGATATCCAAATAATTCTTCGCGTGGGGTTTATAAAAATAACAACGTAATAATGACTTCATACATCTTACTAATTGCATTAGAACGGAAACTGGAATGTAAAAAAGCTAGCGAAAACAAGTGACATTATTTTGAAAAAAAAAAACTTAAAAGAATAAAATTGTTAGTCACTGAGTGCGTCTCAACTGGTGACATTAACTGAATGTCACCAGATCATTCTTATTTTAGCCTTCTCAAAATTGTACTTATGTAGAGCCTAGTTAATTCTCGCGTATACGTTCATCTAAATCATTGTGCCCTAGCTTTTATAGGGTTTCCCATATACGTTAAATATTTATCCAAGCATATGTATATTTTAGTCGAAGTAGACATTGGGACAGCTGTCGACAACGTATATACAGACAGATAAATGGACAAAAGCTATTGGGTGTTTTGTGTAGATCAAGTTAGTCGTCAAAATTTATGATAGGTTTGACCTTAAGAAGTGATCTAATTTTAGGAATGGTAGCATTTGCGACATGTCCTGAGTGCTTCTAGTTTTTAAAACATTTTGATTTAAATTCTTGACGCCGTATGTTAGGCAGACATGGATAAGAAGGACAAAACTGGGCGAAGCAGGAACGTAAAAACATTTTCTATAGCTTGAGCATTAAATATTTTTTTCTACGTTTCGAAAAGACGAAGCCCCGAAAATTGTATAAAACAGGGTGACGATATTTTTAGAGTCACGTGTACCAGCTAAACTTTTAAGTAAAGCATTGCTTCAGTAAAAAGTTATATCCATTAATTTTCCATGGCATTCTCCGTTCGCCTATAATTAACTAAAAGGGTTGAAGGGTTTCTACGTCACGTTAATCCAAACACGCAGTCACGTGACCTGGAAGCCTCTCGAGTACTGACGTCGGCGTCCATATTAGATTTATTTTCTCGTACACAAGCAATTTCTCCTAAAGTTGCTTACCCACTCACCGGTAATTACCGCTGATTTTCAGGAAGACCCTTACCTGAAACAACAAGTTTATTTGTATTAGGTATAATTTTAGAACGTTTTGCAAACCTCCGCGATGAAATATTCTTAGCAAGGATATGTTTGTTTGTTTTGGGCGAACGTTGCGAAGGATCAGTGAACGGACTGAAAATAGTCGATGCGGGCGATGCGGCGTCTGCGAAAATAGCATCCCACGCGATCACAGATACTACCGCGGTTTGTAACTCGGCTAACACGAAACTGATTGATTCTAAAATATAAACAATATGAAGGAATAAAAACGGACTTTATGTACTAAGCATTGTATTTAAAACGAGAATGGTTGTTAAATAATGGATGAGATGAGTATTTATTGTTTAAGTTGCAAGGTCTTAGATGCCGTTAAGAAACACTCGAGTTCTGAGTAATCAGTCCGTGTTTAACGAAGGGTACTGATTGAAGAACGATGACAGATATAGGAGCTAACTTGTGAACACGAACTCCCGCTCGCTAACGTCATATAATAAAACATAGTAACTTCTAAAAACCCAGTTGACAATAGACAATCATCTCTTTGACGCAAGGTGATCAGTAACTTAAAGACAATTACAAAGAACTTGATCGGCATCATGTAATTGAGAAACTAATTGCAATAATCACCTTAACTACTAAGATAATAAGGACTGTTTCAATGTCAGTGGTGTCTTGTCTATTTCTCCAGCTTTTTATTACTTGGAAAGTAGTGTGAGTAACATGTTTCCAATGATATTCATCTTTTGGGCATCTTACACGAGATCTAACCTCTTTGGATCTGTTTTCCTGTTTCACGCCGTTACTGCAATGCGCAATAATAATAAAACAATGAAACACGCAAACGCAATCATGGTATAATACTAATTCTGTCATTGATTTTATAATTGTAGGTTGCTTTGTACTTGTATATTATTAATGAAAGGATTATTATCGAAATGGAAATGTGATACATTAATGAGCTACAATTTTAATACAATTACAGGACATATCATAAAAATTGTAACCTTATTCTGTAACTTTGGTATTTACATTATTTAGGTTAAAATGTATCCGCACATTCTTGTACAAATTAAAAGAAAAAAGGTTCAAAGGTTAATAATCTCAAATGAATTTAACCCAAAATCTCTATTTACAAAGAATCGAATATTCGCGATAAACATAAGCTTGATCAAAGATCTCTTTTAAACCATTTGACGCGCAAACATGTTGGATGACGTCACGTGCCTCGCGTCTGAACGTGCAACTCGATAAAATCCTGTACGAAGTGGGGCGGTCGTAAACATTCAGCAAGAACTTCAGACGATTTCTACTGACAGCCAAACAGCTTTCAGTAAATAAAACCATGGTGCAACCGGTGAGGGAAATGAAAATAACAATTGAAATGTACCTAACAATATTCCAACAGAAATCTGCATGAAAGAAGTAAAGAATGCATTAAGATATTTTTAGCTTGCCAGTTGTACTGTAACTTAACAATGAGTTTAAAAAGCCATGAACTTCAACTGCTCTAAATCGAAGCAATGTTTTATTTACTTTAACCTCAATATTGATTTGAGGGCACGTATAATTTAGGATGTTGCTAGGAAACTCTGGACTCAAACACAAATTATTTCCAACCGTAGTTTGATTTCACCCCCATTAGTTGACACATCGGGGTTGACATTTAACATTCACCTTTAACAAGGTATTAACGGTTTTATGCTCATGTATTTAAGGTCAATAATGCTGTTTATACTGACAAGGAGTACCGGGACTCTGTTCGGATATTCTAAGAAACAAAACACTCGACATTGGTGTCAATTAAATTGTTTTTAATTGGTCATAAGTGGGTTACAAGAATTAAAACTCTTTCCTAACGATTGTATGCAAATGACATTGCATGCTAGTGAGGAGTGTTATGGCAGGCGATCGTTCAAATTAGTTATTTCTCTGGTTCATTGATTACGTTTGTAATAAAGCAATAACATCAACAGAATCTTAAAGTATTTGTTAAATAATTCTAAGACACCGTTTGCTTATGCGGAAGTAAACATTAAGAGAAAATCTGGATTAATAATATTGAATCTGGAATGGTCAACCCGAAGTGAGCAAGCGTAGTGTCTGTAGCTCAAACCTTTCCTGTATGGGATAAGTCCAAGTCAAGAAGTGGTATATTTATATTAGTAGATAGTATAACTATCGTAAAGATACAAGGTTTGTTGACCAGACTCCACCCTTTTAATCTTAAAACAAATTGTCTAATAAAGTTCCTTGCTTTCTATATGGCTCACGATAGAGTTCTTGTTACGTTACTGGTAGCAATTGATTAATCTAGTCTTGCAAAACCCTTTGTTCCGTGAGTACAGTTTATTAAAGGGCAATTTAGTGTTTCAATATTGTTGTTTGTAATTACATCGCAAATCATAGCAAACCAAATCGATTATACGGTGCCTATTCAGTGTACATAAGTCTTCGAGTAGTCACTTCATTATAGAACTTTTACGTCCAAGTCCACTCAAGTTGAGTAATTGATTACCCACTTCAAATGTTCGCTTTCTAGTGTTATACTTTCAAATTCAACAATAAAATATTAAAGGATTTTTTGGAAGTTTCGAAACTTCGCCTTATATCATACTTGCCATAAATTTTGATTAGAAAAGCGTTGCCAAACATACCTTCAAGTGCCACTAAGAAGCAAATACTCTATTCTATAATTCAGTAATTTTTTGAGAGGTTGACTTAATAATAGCAATACTTAAGGTCATAGCGATTTTTAAAGTGGAATTTGTGTAAAAACTTTTTACAAAACACTACTATGTAAGTTGTTGTCACAGAACTGTCAGTAGACGGTAAAAATACGTATGAGTACTTAATAGTGATGTGAATGAAACAATAGGCAATTAATATTATGGTGAGTACATATCACTTATGGTCACGAAGTACTTATGTTGCTAGAATGCGAATGTGTGTTTTGCAAGACGAGACCCTAATTAAGTTACATATTTGTCATCGTTTGGAGCAACCTCTTTTGTAAGGGGTTCGCTTTTGGTCCCACTGATTCTACTGAATATTTTAATGTTTTGTCCTAGAGTGGGAGACAAGCTGACTTCTACAATCTATATAATGTTAAGTCTTGTAGTCTTGTATTTCTTGCTTCGTCTATTTGTCATAACAGCATGGATTAAAAATTGTATGACATTAGTTACTTTTCAAAAGCTACTTAGTTCAATAGTATTTATCTGTGATAACTTAATACGTATCAATATTGTCTTGTACCGGAACATATTGTATACAAACAAATCATTAGCTAACGAGGCGTAAGGAGCATTTATCATCTTGCCACTTACAACAACATTATCATTGTAATGGTACTTACTGTGTAATTGAACTAAAATTAACACGTAGTGAACCGTGTGAAATAAACATCGATTCCTTGTTACTTAAGAAGTTGTGTTTCTTTAAAAGATTAAGGAGAGAAGTTTCCCTGTGACCTTAGGGCTTATTCCAAAGTATATCACTTTTTTAATAATAATTATTAAAGAGAGATGCCGCTCTACGGCGTGGGGTCCACGGCCCTTCGTTACAAATCTCATCCACAGAAATACATATACACTATAATATCACTTAAATGTGATATGAATGGATTTGACACGTCTATACTCGTATCTCTTGACTTTACTAATTGGCGAACTTCTACTTTATATTTAAGCGATTTCTACTATAACTATAACAAATTGCTGTTTACAATGTTTTGGTAACATTGACATTTTAATCATATTAGTACCTACTATGGCATTGACATCGTCATTATTATCTAGCAGAAGCGTTTATTGTAGTGGTCAATCAAAATAAAAAGTGGTATATCAAAATAATTTACCGTGCCAAATAATTAAAGTTTCGTGGATGCAATGCGAAATTTTATTTAGAATACAATTTACATTAAGATTGACCTACGTTTTAATCATTTGCAATAAACATTTTGCACAAAAATACAAGCAATAAAATTGAAATCAACAAAAAACAAATATGTTCTTAGGTAATACTGAGTAAGATTTCGTAAATAAGATACTTAGATACTCATTCGCAAACGTGAACAATCGTAAAACAAATCTTTTTTTAACGAAACAATTTAAATTCAGAAGCACTAACAAACAGGACGTTTTAATAAGGCCACTGTGTACCCCTATCTGCAATTCATCAACAATTTATTTAAAGTCCGTCTAAATTGATTGTCTAATAAAACGTCTAATAAATGCTTAGATTAATGGCAGTAAACTCTTTGCATACGAATGGGTATCTCTGTATCTCAAACTACTGTAAATTTATCTCAGTTTTGGTAAATAAAACAGTGTAAATTAGGCTTATATTTTTGTGACTTGGTTGTATGAGATTTATATGTTACGTATTCTTGAATACATAATCACCGACAGAAAGATTTTTTGACGCTAAAGCACTTGCCTTAACCCTTCATACAACTGCAGTCCACCGCTATAGCAACTTACCTATTGAAGATATGTCTCTTTATTTGATATGTCACTCTAGTTATAGAGATTATCTTCAACTTGCTTGTTACTCTATGGCTCTCATATGTCTGATCAAGGAATTACTTGATTATAGTGTGTAAAAAATTTGGTTGTTACATAACAACCACGGGTTCATAAAACTGGTACAGCCAAAGGAAGATCAACACTTGGAAGAATAGCAATTAACTCGCACAAATTAAACGCATCTACTTCTAGTTAACAATCGTTGTAAACGAACAAACATTAATTTTTAAATACAATGTGGGGTAATTTTTCGGTTCAATGGCTAGCGTTATTGGTTTTCGGCATCGATCTAAAATTAGAACTAATCAAATCAAATATCTTGATCAATTGTTCTAATTAAAAGCGATGAGCTGTTTCACATATACTACCTATTTGCGCTGAACCTACTTGCGATACTTAGATATTATCTCTGTATTTGGTGGGAAATTCTTGCAATGACGTAATGCCCAAAGTTAAAGAGTGTTTACATAAACCTATAAATCTAGATGAATCGTAAATAGCCTCTTATTTACTATTGTTTTATTTAAATTTGAGATTGTTCACGATTTTTATTTATAGGGCTGTCCGAAGTTTAGAAATGTTATAATTTCAGAATTTAATAGTAACTAGCGAGTTTCACCTTCCCTTTTTATATTCTTTCTAATTATTTAGTTTATAATACATACGTACAAGAAACTCTTTTACAGAGAATGACTGATCTATTATCTGACTTGCCTCAAAATGCCTAAACATCTCCTACAAATTAACGAGTACTAGAAAAAAATGCTTCAAAATAATAATAATAATACTACCTTAAAATGGTATTGTAATCTAATAAAAATAAGGAATTAAAGAATAATGAACTGTTCAAGAGCAAAATAAAACGAGACGCAGATCTCAGGCACGCGAACAGACGGATGCTCAAAGTAACGACCGACTACTCAAGTTCAGGTGTAACGTTATTATAAGTTAATTGATATGATTATCACGCCAATATACTTAGGTTTCACCTTGACATAAAGGAGGGCTGCCAGCAATAACAAAATAAGATAAACTATAATATCTTATGGTTTACAAATACACTTTGCAAGATCGGAATAATATGTATGTTCATAATTTTAAGGACCTTTCTTTCTTTTTACTATAAAATACTTCTGAAGGCTTTTTTAAAGCATCTTCATCATCATCATCCACAGCCTTTATCCTCCCACTACTGGGTATAGGCCTCCTGTTTCTAGTGCCAATTTCTACGGTCCTGTGCTAGCCTCATCCAGAACATCCAAAGCATCTTACTTTTATTTATCTCTATCTTTATAAATATTTTGTGAAATAAACAAGCGCAAGTGACAACCCTATCAATAGGTAGCGACTTAAAAACCGTGGCTGTCTCAATAGACACTGCATGTAATTGTTTGACAACAATGTGAATTATAATTCAAAATTAATAAATTAAGATGTAATGTACTTAATTGTGATTGTTTATCTGTTTCAAAATGCAAATTCTTTGTCTAAACTGCCTGAAAAGTTATCTTACTACGTAAGTTCTTTAACTTATTTCTTACTTGTTTAGAATGACCTTTGAATATAACGGAATGTTAATTTTACAACTTAAATAAATTATGAGATTTTTTCTATTTTACAACAACAATCTAACTGAATTAGTAGAAACGCTGCGATTTTGCGACTGTTTTTTTATTTTTAATGTTGTATGTTATATATATGTTGTAATTATTTATTGTTATCGTTTTTAACTGACTTCACATATTTTGTTTCCAGCGGGCTTGCATCAACCCCCGCACATAAAGGCCATGGATGAGTTTTTGTCAGTAAGTCTGTCATGTTTTGCCATCCGAATATAAATGTTTTGTTTCTTATTTAAGAATATTATCTAAGATCCCAATTTCAATCGCCGTGATTATTCGTTCTTTTTGACAACTAACAGTCACCAGGGCAATTGGCAAAATATTATAATTATCAAAATTGAAACAAAAGCGATCTGAATTCAGTTCACAAATCACGTGCAAACATACAAACGAAGAAATCTTTTTTTTAACTCTAATGAGAGACAAACTCCTTACGAAATAGATAGAGGTCAGGCTATTAACTACACATGTCTTGACCTTCCCACAGTTGTGGTCTGGATAATGACAGGACGCGAGTCGATAATTCGTCGGTAAGCACGACCTAGTTGATGCGTGTGATTATATTCATCCATCTGACGATGCTGAGCTTTCATGTGGGAAGTTATTTCTATTAATAATGTGACACGATATTTATTAACCGTCGAAACTTATCGGTAAGTGAGAAAAAATCTAGATAAATCGTAAATAGATAGAATAAAGGAAGAACAATTTGAATGGTTAGTTTTGAAATTTCAGATTTTGAACACTTCATATTCGACACGTTTTTACTTTATATCGAAGACACCTGACGAAAATAATAGAAGCCTATCACAAAATAACCTCGAAATAAATATACAATATGCAATGCAAACAGTATAGCAACTGAGTAGAAGCTCCATAATAAAGTAATCAGCAATACTAATTTAATGATTCAGCCCTTCATAATGGTGATATATGGAAAATCACATTAGAATATTCGCGAAAACATTACTAATGAAAAGCTTCCATACCATAACTTTTATTGCGTTTGCATTCTTGATATTGATTGATACATTATTATTATTGTAAAGTCATGTAAAAAATGTTTAAAAAAAGCTAAAGATTGCAAACATATCGAGAAAATTTCAAGTACGGAAGACGTGCCAAATTAATTTGCAAGAGGTTTCAAAACTACAATGTAAAGGGAATTTCAAAGGAAGCTTAAATTTAAGACATGTGCCAGCTTGCCGTGTTTTCATTAAAAAAACGAGCCGACAAATTGAAGAAACTCGCAGCTCGCAAAAAAAGCGTCTGACGAATGGGAACTTCCGTTGATGCGTAAAAAATGGGTGAATCGTCCTTTCCATCCCAACTTATAATGAGCGAACGATTACCAACATTCGGATAATCTCTGTAAAGTTCCGTAGGTGCTCCTCCGGTACCTTTCCGCTTAGGATTTCCGTACTTAAAAGGCTTGTAAGATATTTCGCGATGCATACTAATACAGATAATTAACCCTATGCCATAATTGAACAATGAATCACTGGCTCGCCGTATGCGTCGACAGCGGGTTAAATTATTTCCATATTGGAAAATTTGCTCATGTTTATCGCCGATTAAGGACATGGAAATCGATAGATAAAGTATACATAATTATTTTATTACTTAGAATATTGCTTAGAATTATACATTTCCATCCTGGATTGGGAGTAGTCGACCGTTTATGCGTTCATGCGTATGTATGTGTTATTAACTAGAGTTAGCTGAATTCATACTTTTCAACAAAATGATAATCGGAATAAAAGAAAAGAAATCGAATTTTCATTCAAACGCCAAAATAATTCAGTTTGTACAAAACACTCATTTTTACCAAATTAGTGGGTACATTACATTGTGCCAAAATAAAGCGGTTCACGGTCTGATGGGCTCTGAATGCAAATCGAAACGAGCACAGGCGAGTGAAAACCGACAGTTTGAAAGAAAGTAAATTCACTCTAAATGAATTTAATTAACACATAACGTATGATTGTACGATCAGATAAAGTGATAAAACGCCTACTGCAAGTTGATTATAGTTAATTCGCAGATTTAGTAGATGCAGCAATTTTGTGAAACATAACTTAAGTTTATAAGCGATCGATCGGCCCTAGTGAACAGCTGTGTTACTCCCGAGAGAATCAAGTTCCATTTTAATAAATTGATTTGATTCTCGCCAACTCCACAAATATTCTATAAGAAAATGTCGAAATTGATTGAATAGCAAAGAAGTATTTTAGCTTTCTAGCTCGAAAGCGATTCTTATGAGTATTCAACAGGATACAGCTAACACTTTAAATTTTCTTAAACCATTTGTTAAAAATAAAAATCCTTCGTCCGGCCTTCTTAGTCGCCAATATATCAAGAAATCCAATTAAAAGCACATTAAAAGATTTTAGTGTCTTCATTCATAAATATTCAGTCAATGGGCAGAATAAAGTTACGACCGATTCCATCATTTTTAGAATTTTTGGATAAAAATTCTGCGAATCCGAAGATATAGAACAAATGATGTCATGAATATGAACTGTCAACTGAGATAACGTACTACCGGGGAATGGGAATTTGCTGTAATCTTGTATTCCAAGAATTATTTTCGTTTCATTCTGATTTCGTCAGATTAACGACTATTTTTATGTCCTATAAAAGATGAATGTAATAATGTAGCTAATTTGAATTAAGCCTGATGTACACAGGCAAGGCAAACCGTGATACAAGCAGACTTTAATCCCGACGACGCGTGCCTCTGTGAGCAATATGAACTTGTGTGACGAACGGTGCTTGTAGTCCAAACTCAGCAGATATCGGCGACCTGCGTTACCTCATACGCCTTAGAGAAATGATTGCATAGTAGTGATGCAACTTTTCAGTAAGATACAACAACAGACAAATTATTAATGACATTCGGAAGGCATAATTCAATTTAATGCTGTTTGTATTGGATAGGAAGCTGAACCTATGATTAAGTAGGTAAACTAATTTAAATCATGGTAGCCAGGATGTTAAGCCAGCATGGCACGGTTTCAAAATCTAGGCGGTTCTAACTTGAGTGTAAGGTCGTAATAACTTTGATGTGAGACGAGGTCAACTCATGGCAAAACATTTAAAGGGAGATTCCGATCAATCTTAAAGTTGTCTTTGGAATAGGCTAACTATTTTAGATCGATTTTATAGGAATAATTCAAGTCAAGTCGAAGTGGATAAAGCTTCAATTTCAAAATTGAATTATTATGTACACTAGAAATGACTTTTCTATTATATAAGTTACCATCCAACGAAAGGGAAATAATAAATATTTAAAAATTGTTATTTTTATTATATCACTCTATGAACCATAATGATATACATGAAGGCTTTATTATTGCTACTGAACAAATAGTTTTAGTTTCTATGCTCCGATTGGTACTTGCGTACGTTTTGTTTAGGCCAACTGTAAGGCAGTATAATAATATTTCTGCTCTATAAACGCTGTTTCTGGGGAAACTTTAATCATAAATACACGAGATACGACTCGCGATCTAGTTCTTGGAAGACTTGAAGAATATTAATTAATACTATGAAATAATTAATAATGTTGGATAATTAATTAGGCACATCAAATATACTTTTAAGATAATATTAATGTTTTGGGAATCTGATGAAATATGGTCTTGTTGTTTAAGTTACTTTATCGGTTTCTGTTGGTATTTAACATATGTAGGTTAAAGGTAAGTTATAAAATAAAGAAAATACTTAGAAGATATTCTGAGAAAGTCAAAGGGCGAAAAATTTCTAAAAACAAAATTAGATGTGTGGATTTAGGTGTGAACCTATTGCGTGAATGTATATTACAAAAACAAATTACAATTATCTTGCAACATCTAACATAACATGACCTTAGTCAAAGTTGTTGTCGTTCTAATCGCGTAATTATTGACAAAATGTTATTAGCAAAACCGTTTTAGTTTGTCTATCCTTGTATCGGTTTGCACAGTGTAGAATTATAGAATGGCGCTAACGGCATCAGCACTTAACTCCTTTGTATTTGGGCAGAATAAATATAAAACAAATAAGGTTGTGTTCAGATTCAGAAAGTTCAAACGTTGCATTTGTTTTTTTATCATGGAAAAGTCTATTTATGTAATTATTTTTGCGTAGTTCATGGTATTTTCGTCTTAAAGTACATACTAAGCATTCGTCGATGGTGTCTTGAATAAAAAGGAGTTACAAAGGAGTATGTTAAAATAGCAACAAAATACATAAATCGCCATTAAACTTTCATGTTTCGTGTTACATAAATCATGTTCATCAACGCGTGAACAACGAACGATGCAACAAAGGGCTCAACCGTGGACTATAAACAAAAACCATGTGTATAAATTGTATTACACAACGATTTATGTGAACTAACATGTGTAAAATGGCTATTTTTACTTAACTTTAAGTTACCGTTACATAAGCACCCGTACTTTAGTTTAACCTTAATGGATAACAGAATAATTACCAATAGTTACCAGACTTTTAACGTTCCACTTATAAATTTGACAGGTACCCCATTACCACGTTAGTGTTGTACAGAGTCAATCTAAAGCTCACACTTAGCACTTGCCGTATCTGAACAAACGTTTAAGATAACGCGGGTGGTAGTATTTGTGTATGCCATTATCACGGCTAAGATCATTTGTTGAGGCATAATGTGTTTTGATAAGGGCTACCGAGTTACGAAGCGTTAGAGGGTTATCGTTCGTGTGGCGATAACAAAAGAAATGCGGGGTCGAGCGACCTTTGATTGTTTCGTGTTTGTTATCAGTGTTAGGTCTGTTAGTCACATGTATGACCTAGGATGATGCAGTGTGGTCTGGTGCGAGACCACCTTCATACTAAACATGAGTAATGTTAGAGTTTTCTGAAACCACGTTTTGCTTAAGTAGGAAATTGTTTTCGTTTCATGCTTAAGATTATGAATCTTTACATCATGGTTATTATGGGTGCTATCACGCTATCCTC
Organism: Trichoplusia ni; assembly: GCF_003590095.1. NCBI lineage: Eukaryota > Metazoa > Arthropoda > Insecta > Lepidoptera > Noctuidae > Trichoplusia > Trichoplusia ni. The sequence goes on along the minus strand of NC_039480.1, from coordinate 158,293 downwards.
AATCTTAATATGAGTTTAATCGCTTTGACTTTTGATCTGGTCTAGGAGAACATCACTTCAATTTTATACTTAAGTATATATTTTTACGGAAATCCTTACTTTGGGAACCATTCTTATACCATACTAGAGCCAACTCCTCAGTCTTTGCGCAATTCTTAAAAACTAATTTACAAAAGCTGCAAGAAAGGCTAACAAACAATAACAGAGCCTGAAATACCCTTCATTGTCACTCTACAGATATTCTGCTGCCGCCTCTTAAATTTCAGTGGTATAAAAATAAGACGGAGGTCCAGACTGTAACCGGGCAGTGTTTTCCACCACTTTGGTTAAATTGTTTAAACGTTGTGGTTTTTTAGGCACTTTTAAAACGTTTCAACATTGGCTCAAGCAATTCCAAAATATCATTCCTATGCAGAAAAACCGGCAAGACCACCTCTTTCCTGACACGTAACAAAACTATACATATAGTGATAGACGTAGTAGTTTAGTATTATTTCACAATAAGTTGGAAAGGTATTCTACCGTGTCGACACCGTAATTAACGTGAGCACGTCTCACTACTAATGACTTATCAGCATTTCTTTCAGTTTAACAATTACGTTTTTGTGTTCAACCGGCAAACGATAAATGGATGACATTTACTTTTAATGGTAGATTGTTAGCTTTAAATAGAAGACGGAAGTTAAGTCCAAATTCATTTACACTTCAGGACAAACAAATTGATACGCGCAGTTTTATATTATCACTAGCTGACCTAGCAAATGTTGTTTTGCCTAATAAGTTATTTCTAGTTGTATGTATTTTTAATGCCACATTATAAAAAAAAATCGACCAAAAAAAAAAAGATTTTTTTTAGTGTGAGCAACCCTTAACACTTAGGGGTATGAAAAATAGATGTTGGTCGATCCTCAGACGTACTGAATACGAATATAAAATTTGGTAAAAATCTGTAAAGCCGTTTCGGAGGAGTACGGTACCTAACATCGTGACACGAGAATTTTATATATTAGAAGATATTGTTGTTGAAAATTGTTTAAATAAACAAGACTTTTACAAGTGAGGTAGATGTAGGTAGCTAATTATTTGCGTAATAGTTTTTATTGTTTAACTAGAGGACTGCGTAAATGGATCTTATATTTTCAAATCTAGCCAAGTATCCCATCACTAGCTGTTGCCCGCGACTTTGTCCCCGTGGGTAGAAGATATAAGTTATGATTTATACCTGCCCTATTTTTTTTTCACATTTTCCTTTGTACCTTCGCTCCTATTAGTCGCAGCGTGATGGTTTATGGCCTAAAGCCTTCCTCGATGAATGGTCTATTCAACACAAAAATATTTTTTCAATTTGGACCAGTAGTTCCTGAGATTAGCGCGTTCAAACAAACAAACAAACTCCACAGCTTCATATATTAGTATAGATTAATTAAGCTAAAAATATTGAAAAGAAAAACATCAAATATGCACAGTAATAAAATAAATAACAAAAGTTCAAAATATATCACATAATCTTGAAAAAAAAAATTGTAATTCAATTAAAATGAAACGATGTGTAGCAGGTATTAGACGTACACACATATAGTTGTGAAACAGTCGCTACTGAGAACGAGGAACAAGTGCTTTATAATGTGTTCCATTTATTATACTTATCAAGGAACGTCAACTTGGTTCCCTTCCTGTCGTTACAAAACTTTACAAATAATTACAATTACTTTAAAGTTGAATCACAAACGCTTATCTGTAAATAATTTAGAGTAATTTAGACTACCTAAATATTGAACAGCTATAGGAACAGTTAGTTTTAGAAAACGATAAAGACATTTTGTGATTCCTTTTGTATATTGATTGTTGACGTTAAGCAGGTACTCAAATGAAATCATCTTTGTATACGGTTGCGTAAAAATTAAACATACATTTTCATATAAGGGCATGTGGACCTAACGGGGACATAAGGATTTGGGTTATCAGGGTTGTCAACCTGCATAATAGATTTCTTATAAATACAAATAAATATGACGATGACGGTTAAATTATTTTTGGAAAGTCTCGACGTACTTTAAAAATAAATATTTCATGATATAAAAATAAAGTTAAAATGGTTCACAAGTCACACCCATACGGTATAAAACGGTATTGAGAATAAAACAAACAAAGACAAATGCATAAAACAAGTCATCAAAAAGCTCTTGAGCATATAAATAAAATTGACAGAACTAAAGTGACTCACATTTATGTCAGTTGAACAATAAATACAATCACGTGCCAGCCCTATCTAATATTAGAAACAATAAAGGCGCGAGGAAATGCAGAGTGCATTTAAAAGCTTCATTACGCCTTGCACAAGTTAATTTTACTGGTTTTATTCATACAAAGGAGTATAATATAATAGAGAAGTACGTCTATAAAGCAAGCAGATCCTTTTTACACGAGGTGATACATGTCTTAAATTGCCGCCAACTTTTGTGTCTAACAACGCATATGTATGTAAAGTCAGTAAAAAAAAGCCGTGGACACTGATATTTGACAAATACTCAACAAAACATTAATAAGATAGTTTGTACTTTAACATAAGAAACAAAACACCAAAATTGTAGAGGTCTCTGAACATGTATTACTTACTGTTCGTAAATATGACATTGTTTAACAACTTTCGTTGCCAATCGCACTTACGAACTTCGATAATTTTGTCAGATTTGCGTTGCCGCGTGTACGAATGCCTTAAGATTTTCCTGTCGCAAATCACTCGGGGGGCTTACGCTTTTTATGGATTTGAAATTACCTGTTACGCGGACTGGTTGCGCTTTCAACTAATTAGATACTTGTTGAATATATTACCTTACTTTTGTGGTTCTACTAGGGTTACTCGAGCTTCGAGTGATGTTTTGTCGAGACTTGACGTTACAGTTTTTTTGCTTTAACCCGGGGAGTGAGGAGGCTACGCGTCATTTACAATACTGTTTATTAGTTAAATTAAAGTAAAGTAGTTGTGTATTACGAGCTTAATAATTTATATTATATTTTTTAAATAAGAGCTCTTGTTTTCTAAATACCGATGGGCAAATTTTAACTTATTTTCCTCACTCTACAAATAATTTGATATTTTTACCCTATATTAATAGCCGTTTTAATTAATTCAGTATCTAAATTGATTGCGTTATTTTTAGACGTACACGGAATATTGACTAACGCATTCGAACTATTATGGTATGTAAAAGTAGAATAGAATATTCTTTATTGTACACCATGGAAGTACCTTGGCAACATTAATTTAACCGACGACTCCGATCCTGGAATCCGAAAGTATGACACATAGAGTTTAAATCTAGTGTTGCATGACATCATGTAAGTGAGTTACCGTGGTATTAGCAATCAGACGCAATTAAACGCACATAATGAGGGAACCGCAAAAATACTTTCATAAATTCATTAAAAAATCAACTTTAAATCCTATGGCATATGGAATAATGTTGATATTTTCGAGATATTGCTTTGTTGGTGTAAAAAGAATGCATCATACATGCAGGCGAGGGCTCGAGGCGTCAGGATTAATTTGCAATAATTAATAACCGGCCGTATCGCAGACGGTAGGTACAAACTGTAGTTAGAAATACTAGGCATACAATTTTATTGCTTTCCAAGAAAAAAAGCAGAAACCGCTTTTAGAGTAGGCAGACAATAATGACGCAAGAAATGAGAAACTGTGTTCTAAAATGATAAAATAATGTAATTCTCATGAACGCAAATATACTCAATGAAAAATATAAAAAATTGAAACGATGATATTTAAGAGCACAACTTACCTATTAATTAAGCTTGGATAAGAGACCCACGCCCTACAATATTAACTGTAAGGAGATTATATGAAAAAATAAAGCAGTTTCATTTGCGTAGTATATTTTGCTCGCTCTTCTCCATGGGAACGAGCGGTAGCTTCAATAGGAGACTGACCGACAAACTGACACTTTAGATTTTAATATTGTAAAACTGGTCTAATTAAATATAGAATTTGACTTTTACGAATTGAAAAATTTTAATAAGAAACGAATATAAAATGAGTCATTCAGTTTATACATTTAAGCAGATAACATAAACACACTTCGCCCAATGAAAACATGTAATTATTGTGCAACTGTCATTTAAATAATGCTGCTAATAATTTACTGGTACCATAATTTTATATCACTCGATTGAGAATTTTATTCCTGTAGATATAAGGGTTAAAATGAATTACGATAAAAATGTATTTATAAGCTTATTTTTATAAGTAGGCACGTCCGTCGTTCGACCGCAAAACTACGCTCGAATATTCTAGGAACCATTCGTTTTACCAAAGTCGTTTTAGTCTTCAGAACATTAACAGTAGCAATTTGAAAGTACCTAGCGGTCCACCACACTATAACTTTAATTTAGTTTAACAGTGGTCCACCGCGAAAAATAAGGAAATTAATTTTATGCCAATTCCCCAATGAGGGTTGTGTACAAACAGCAACAATAAACAAATCGGTTGGGTGGCAAATAAATTCTCAAATTTATTACGCAATGATTTCTGATCAGAGTCATTAATCACGTAGTTTTATGAAATAAAACTTTTACATTATATGCATGAAATTTCGTATGCAGGTAGCTGACACCTTGGATTAACAAATAGGGTGCTAACACCATTAAAGATTGGGAATGTTCTACAGCTATAGCTGGCGGGCTTAGCCCTGAGCTAAAGCTAGTTAATAAAAAAACAGTACTTCCAGACGAACACCATTCCATACATATTGCATATTTCATATTTATGAATTATGCTGCACGTCGCATCATCGCATCATCCTGCGCATGATTCATTCAATAATTACAAATTGCACAAACATAATGCTAAGTTATTAATGATATCTGTGAAGTGCGAGGCCGTGTTAATCTTTATTGATTCCGTACATTATAAGGCTTATTTTATGGTATGTGTTACATTTTGTAAGTATAACATTCTTTAAAAGAGTATAAAAGAAAAAGAAATGGGAACCTGGCTTCCAAATATTAGAAACAGAAACGGCAATCCACAGTGAGCTGGTACTGTGATCAAGCCTTCCATTTATGGGAAGAAGGCTTGTACCCAGCAGTTGTATATTTGTAGGCTGGTATTATTATCATTACCTTTTCATTGAGTTATCATTTAAATTTTATTCAAATTTAAACGCTAGTAGTATGGCCTCTTTATACGAGATAAAATAAAAATATTATTTTAAAACGGAACTTAAAAAAAATTATAACTATAATACCGCAATTATTTATGTTTGAAAAAAAGACAAATAAAACATGATGAATTATTCAAATAAGGTATTACGAATTTTCCCAAATGCGTTTGGAACAAGATAATGAAATCATTCAAACTATCGAAAACTCTAAAAAGTACCATAAAAGTTAGAGACGTGAGAGTCAAATGAATTTCCCAATTCTAACAAGAGAATTGGACCAAACTAACTGTTGACACACCTAATTATGGTTATACAGTCAGATGAATAGCATGTATGAATGTATGCATTGGCAAACAGACTGAGTGGCACCTAGCCGCCTACTGGCCGGTAACGAACAGCGCGAATTACATGGTATTACAAATGTATTAGTGAGTAACGCGTATAACTATCGTGTTTAGAACTACAGTGGCTATTTTTTGGTCATTTGGGACAAGTTTTATGCTAGGGAATTGGAGCATTTGTTAATAAGACCTATAGTCAAACATATACAGTGAAATAATAAGTTTTTTTTTTTGTAATATAATTGTATGATTGTGATGTTTATTTATAAAATGATTTTAAATCAATACTAAAGCTAAGCTAACGTGTATTAAACACGTTTCGTACATTTTTTTCTTTTTCTTGGAATAGTAAGTAGTGCGAGTGTACAGATGCTAGAATATTAATACAGGCTAACTTAAAGCTCCTACATCGTCCAGTGCAATGATGAATTCTATACTTTTAACGTTTTGGGGGAAAATCTGTGAATGGTTAACTACTGGTTGGTTTACTTTTCTATAAATTAATCTACGCTCTCTACGCTCCGCGCTAACCTCAGCCCCTACTTAATAACTATTCACCTTGCACTAATATTTAAGTTAATACATCGCAATTAGCATATAAAGACTTAATTCACTGTTATTTACCTAGTATCGACCTAGTATTATCTCGAGTTAGACGTTATGATTACGGGCTAATATCGTTGATTTAATTACGGACTAGTACCCTTTTTAGGTAGTTTTATTACCCGGCCTGTATAATATTGTAATCTGTGTTATTTAGAACCTTATATCGTATATGGTATTATATTCATAACAATATTTTTTATAATCAGAATGAGGGATTTAAACAAAGACAGTTTTAGTTCTAAGACCACTAACGCCATCTGTTGGAAATATTGGTAAACTAAAAATTCGTGAAGGGATATTTTTTTACCGTCAGAAATTTCTCTTAGGTTTTTGTTGTTTGTTAAACGTTTAAACAAAAAGTGTTCTTCTTTCGTTGTTTATTTAGTTGCCTGTCGCAGTTTCTTATTGGATTTGAATTGAAAGGTTAAAGGTAAGTACCAATATTCCGAGTTATATGTAACTTATGTAAGGTAAACACTTGTAATCGGTTAAAATACTATTAAACATAACACGCCTCTTTTGTCATTTTCAAGTGGAATGTAGGTATAGATATAAATTAATAAATTCGTAACTTACGAATAACTAAGGCGCTTTGTAAATGGAACAAGCATTCCAGCAACTAGCAACTGACAACTATCACACCGGATAGCGAGAAATTGCAAATCGAAATTTAGATTCAAATAATTGTCAACGGTTTCCAATTGCTGTAATCGATGACGGTAAAGTTAGTTAATAATTACCGATACTCAAAGTTGCTGGTTTAATCTACTATCAATCACAAAGCGACAGACAACTACCTACACCACACCCTCCCCTTTTCCCTCCCACAAAGTTGCTGCAAATTGCCATGAAATTACAGCAACCGCAAACGTAGTCGAAACTTTAAAACAGTTGCTAGGTGCCTTGATTCATGTAGTTCCACGTGCAAAGCCTGTAAGTGTGTCGTCTTAGCGTGTGTACCTGAGCAGGCAGGTGAGCTGCACGTCGTTCTGGTACCTGGCGAGCGCGGGCGGCCCCTCCACGCGCACGCTGTTCACCTTCTCGCGCAGCGCGCCGCCGCAGCCGCAGCGCTCGCGCAGGATCGACATTATGTTGGGCTGCCGGAGGAACGCCACTACCTGCGAGACAGATATACTGTTGAAAATTTATGTTTGATTGTTGAAGATAGCTTTTGGTTATTCATAAAGGAGTATTTTTTGAACAAGAAAATTGGACAAAACTTCGCACGCTCACCGCTCGCCATTTCATAAATGCTCTATGCAATCAAACGGCAAAAAAACAAAAAAAAATAGTTTTAATAATTGTCATCATCATTAGCAAGATACAGGCCATTACTAGGCACAGATTTCACCCTAAACTAACAATTCCTTACGAAAAAGAACTTTATAACATGCACGGAATGGACCTAATAATTTTTAAAGCGGTTGATTGGGATTACGAGAAAGCAATGTTGCTTTTATTTTGCAAAATTTAACAAAACTGCAAGCGTAATTTTACCTTATCATTATACGCAACGGGAATTTCGTGGTGCATGTTCTGCGCCTGCGCATCTGCAGCTGATAGCGGTGGCCGAGGAGGTGGAGTAGGTGCCTGCATAAACAATCAACATACTTTAGTCATGTTTCCTGTTAAGTTCATTTTGACCATTAACATTGACAACAAAATAAAAAACAAAAATCACAAATACAATCCAGGCAAAAAGAAAAATAAATAAAACCAAAACGAAAACAAAACAAGCTCGGACAACACAAACAAACAGGCCAACGAACACATTTGAGTGCACCAAACATGCTAGGACAACACAATAGTAAAACCATGCTATGAACAAAACAATGAAAATGCTGGCAATACATACACAACAATGAAAACAAAAAAATCGCCACTAAAGAAGAAAATAATAATGGATAGGTACGGTTCATGAATTAACAATCAGTGAACAAAACAACCGAAAAACAGACTACAATTACGGTGAAAATAGATTTGCATTTGAATGTGAGCTATGTATGTATAAAAATATTACTAAAACATATTTTTTAAGTGTTTCCAGGAAAGTTAATAATTGCAAACTCTCTGGCTTGCTTTACTTAATGAAAATTATTCTTTTTTTTTCAATTTATTTGTTTAACCCTGGAGCTACGAAAAAATCTCAAGGAATTTTAAGGACTGCCAAATCAGGGCCTTAACCTCAAAAAACACAAATTGACATGTAAAAGTGAAATAAATTCCAATACATTTTGCAACAAAAAAAACAGTGCAATGACAAAGCAAAACAAAACACAAAATGCGTCTAAAAAACAGAATGACGATGATGGAAGGCGCGTTGTAAGTTATAGGTACCGGCACGGATTTTGAGGGCTGACCTTCACGTGCGCAGAAGTGATTTTTTGAATCCCTTTTGCGGTATGAAGTGGATAAAGTGCAGTGATTGGCCCGCAGCGCATCGCGTCATAGCCGTCATGAGTGATTGGTTGAAATTCGTTGTTTGCTGCACGTGCATGCACCTCAAGACGGCCCAAGATTGGCGTTTTATTTTGTCATGAGTGTAGGATGCGCAAAGCGATCTCTACTCGTCCGCCGAGCGCTCAAGATCCGTGCCTGTAGCTATAGTAGGTATGGGTATCGGACCGGCACGTCGGCGAGCGGGCGGCGCCGCTGCGGCAGGAGCGGGGAGTAGACGCCGCCGCCCAGCGCCGCCGCGCAGGGGGCGGGCGTCGCGCGCGGGACTCGCGGGTCGATGAACGTGGTGCGACGCATCACGTGGTCCACGAAGAAACGCTGCCGTCATACATATTGTCATACTCAACACTAAGGAGATTCCATGTCAATTTCATTTTGCGAGGGGTACGACAAAGGTACATGTATCGGACGATAACACATAGTCATTTAATACACTGAGACGTCCTTAAAAAAAAACGAAATATACGTATACTATATAGTTTTTGTTGTCCAATTTCGAGCAAAGGCCTTTCGCAAGTTTGCGTCAGAACACCCGATCATCTGCTTTCCGCACCCAATCCAATCAACAATCCTAACTGAAAACATTATGTCAAGAAGGTATCCATATTAAGACCTGTAAAATATATTTAATGTTTTTCTTGAGTAGAGTAGACACTCCACTCCATATCAACTGTAGAGATAAGAGAGTTCGTTTTCTCCCTCAAATCTGCTTTGGATGAATTTTAGTAATCTATGGCATCCTAAACCTGTCTTACCTTGCCATTCCTGTCGAGCTTGGTGTCCCATCCTAGCGGCAGGTCCCGGTTAGGCTCGCTGAACATGTTGACGAGTGCGACCAGGTCCCGGTTGTGCTGGTACCGCTCGAACGACGTCGTGTCGCGGCGTATCTTGGAGATCATGTGCTTCAGTGTGGAGTTCCCGTTGTATAAGGCGGACGCTTCCTGCAATAGAGGAAACACTGTGATAGTTTTTTAAATGTATTCATTCATTCATATCCATTAAATTTAACCATTCCGAGGTCAAAGCGTGGTGATTTCTGTGACGATAAACGTTCTGCTAATTGTTACGAATAACGAAAGCTCTAGTTGTGCTTTGAGATTCTTTAAAGCTTTTTTATGGGACTTTCTACTGCTGGACATAGGCCTCCCCATATGCTGCCGTGTACTGACCTGGTTCATGTGCAGGATGGAGTAGAAGTCGGGCCTGGCCAGGAAGAAGGCGGCGGGGTGCGGCGCGTGGGGGGCGGGGTCGGGCGCGCGCGAGCACGACGCCGCGCACGCGCCCGCCTCCGCGCCCGCCAGCTGCGTGCGCGTCATCGTGCGACGGATGGACTGGTAGCTGCAGGGAGAACAAGTAGACCGTCAGACATAAGTTCACTTGAATAACGAAAAGATAGCAATTTTTCCCCCAAAAGTCTAAGGCCTTGCAAGTATTTGGACGATTCATAATGGTTCTTAAAACTAAAGTATGATATGGTAGGGTGTAGTAAACTAGACCCAATACTAGGTCTGGTGTAATGTACGTCATTTGTACACCTAAGCTGTAAAACTGGGGTATCTATCCATGAGTACACATTGAGCTACTCAGCATGTACCTACACATGAGAGGGACTACATTTAATGCATGGTACATACCGGCGGTCGAGTTGCCGCCGCTGCACTTCAGGCGCAGGCGAGCGCGGCGCGGCGCCGTTGAGGCCGGGCCGCTGCCACGTCGTGCTACGGTTGATGTGGTCGATGTAGAACACGCGCCCGTGGCTGTCCATGCGAGCCTCCCAACCTGAAACATAAAACACATGGGTTGACAAAAATATGAATTTGTTAGTTTAGTTTTTCAAATCTTAGAGAAGGTATACACACCTGCAGGTAACGGTTCTTCGCATTCAATAATCCCTCCGATCATATTGGCCGGAAAATCTCCCGTTAAAGCCATTTGTCTTGAAGCTCTCTCTGGTATTGATGGTAATCTTATTCCCGCCATATGCCGCAGTGGCGTCGGTGACGCAACTGCGTTGTCGTTATCATCAATATCTTCCACTGGTCTCGGCCTCCTCAACACTACGTCCTCAGGAGGTCCTGCGTGTACTATCGTAAAGTGATTGCTGTTTACAAATTCCATGTTTGGCGATCTGATTTCTGAAGTTCTTAGTTCATTTGTAAACTCGACCATTTCGAAGTTCTCCGAGTGTAGCCTGTCGTCCGCGTCCTGCACGGGCGGCGGGTGCAGGTCGGGCGGCGGCGCAGGGCGCGGGCGGCGCGCGTGGTGCGTGGGCGTGGGCGGGCACTGCGGGCCCGCGCCGCCCGCCAGCGCCGCCACGCGGGTCAGCACGCGCGGGTGCGGCCGCACCGGACTCTCCACGCTGTTCGACTTCTGAGGCGAATGCTTAGGCGTGCCCTCGCATCCAAGATTCTTTAGCAAGTGCCTAGGTAAGCTAGAATGTTTTGGCGTTGACGAGTCGCAAGAATGTTTCCGGCTCATCATCATAGTACCCACACTAGGCATCATTTTATGTGATTCATCGACAGGTGATGTAGAATGTGATGAATTACAAGAACTTTGACCATTTGAACTGTCAGTTTCTCTTGACATAAATGGCTCCAACTGAGATGAGTTTAAAAACGCCGTCATCATTGTAGGTGTTGCACGTCCTGAGTTTTGCCTCGTAAGGGGCTTGTGCCCTTTTAATACTGTTATTTCTTTTTCTTCAATTTGATTTCTGTTATCATCTTCAAACTCAGAATGATTACTAATATCATTTATGAATGTGTGTTGAGCTTTCTCTTCAGACTTGGCTTGGTTTGGCGTTTGGCTAACAGCATCGACCACGTCTTTAGGAGGACTGGGCTTGTCTCTCCGCGCGAACGTCGTCGTTATGTAATTATCAGGACCTATATCTTTTATAAACAGTATCTTACTCCTACTAACGCTAGGCGCGCCATCAGGTACATCTTTTGATCTCTTCTCTTCATTTAACCTAGATAATTTCATTGATGAAATAGTTGATTCACACAAGCTGCCATCAGTTTCTGGTGTCGCTAAAGGCGCAACATTTTGTCCACCTCTCCAAAAACTGGCCGTTGATGAAGTTGCTATTTGATTGCCCGAGTAAAATTCGCCTGGTTTAAAATCGTTAAGCTCTCCTTGTAGGGTGGATGAGTTGGTTATGTTATTGTCCGTAAAGAATTGTTCATCGGTGTCTATCAATTCAAAGTTGAACGCGTCTTCTGGCTTTGTTAATTTTTTTGGCTTTCTATGTCGTGGTACCTGTGGCGGGGATAATGCGTGCATTCTCTCGAGCGGTTTATGCGATTGTCTCGGCGGTAAGGGTGGTACTGGAGATTTTTCAGCCTCACTGGGCACAGTCGCACTCTCTACGTCGTAAACGAACTTCATTATTTTGCAAGGATTCTTTGGTGACCATATTTTATAATACTCTGTGCCTGGAGAAGTGGGCGAGTCAAAGCCGCTATTAACTATAGATTTTTTCTTGACGCCATTAAGGGCTTGCCCGCCGCCCGTGTCTACCGGCGGGGGGCACTTCTTCTTGACTCCTGATGACGTCGGTCGGCAGTCTGTTGCACTTCGAGATTCACTATTTACATTTTGAGATTCTTGGCTTAAATTACTAACTAGAGATTTACTAGGATCACATTTTGTTTGTTCGAGATTGTTCCCGTTACTTTCTAAAGCACTAATTGAGCATTTGTTGACGTTATCGCTGAGATGTTTGATTTCGTGACTGGTGCCGGGCACAAACTCGACGCGGGGCGGATTCTCCGAGTTCATTTCGAAGCTCTCGTTGTTGTAGGAAAACGGCGACACCTGGTCGCCGCTTCGTTTCCTGGACATTCCCTCTCTGAGTCGGAGAGGCAGTTTCTTGAGATCCACCTTGAACCGCGCGGGAAGAGCGGATGACTCCGCTGCGCACTCCTCGCCTTCGCCATTGTAGTAACGAAAACATAGCAGTTGTTCACAGTCTGAAACACCCAATTAAAATGGTCAAAGCACTTAATTAACAGGCACTAAATAGTATTTAAAAGAAGATTCTCTTGGAAGCTTAAATTCAGAATTAATACTAGCATGATTTCCAATAATTAGATATAAATATAATAATTACCTTCATAAGGTTGATTAGGCTCATCAAGAAGCCACATTATGTCGCCGCTGGCGCATCCGGTAGCCGGCACGCGCCCGACGACGCCGACGTTGCCCGCCGACTCTGCAACGAAAAACAACTTTTTGTTTATAATCATACGTTTAAAAAAGCAAAAAAGTAATAGGGACCTAAAGACAAAAAAAAATACAAAAAGACGGAAGGAATCACAAACCTTTTTTATGATATTAATATGAAACACTTCTCAGCCATGTTATCTTAGTTACCTACATAAAACTTAATATGAACGTTTCCAATCAGATGCATATTCAATGAAGCTAATTTGCATACGGGCGTAAAAATAAAACAAAAATCATCAGGTCGATGTTAGTGAAAACAAAAGCAAAACTGACGCTGGCAAAATCTCATTTAGAGGTCTTGGCCGGCGGGTACCAGCATGAAACACAAAACGTGCGCAGGTGCAAAAGAGTCGACAATAAAAACAGACAACAAGTAAGGCGAGTACATCGAAGTTACAGACCTCAGAGAGAACCCTTTGCTTTTTATCTAACAAAAATCAAGCAGGCGTAGGCCGGCTCCGCTCAGTTCGACTACACAAGCGCATCACAAATTATGCGCCCGACGTAATCACCGGATGCGGGAGTCGCCCGCACATTTTATGCGAAATAATCGAAGCCACCGAATTGCCAGTTAATTGGGGAAACACGGCCATAAATTTCACGGGGGCAAATTGATTCCGCAAGTAAATTCAGCAGCCCCTGGCCGGCTATTACCATATTTTGATTGGCATAATATACGAGCGGACGGTTAACATCTTCCTGTCGCTGATTAAGTGTTCGATGCAGTCATAAATATTGGAACTTAGTGCTATGTTAGTGTCGAACATCGAATCTTGACTTTATTTTGTACCGCACCGACGTCCTGTCCAAGAAAACAACGAGATATCTGCACGGAAAGGAAAGGGCGCGTCGTGGAGCAAATACGCAGGCGGATACACGTAGGACAGGATAAATCGCAGTATTATCTCGAAACTGTTTCCGTTTGGAAATAATTACCGAGCTCTACAGGCAGAGGCAAGATCGATCGCTGTCATTACTTTTTTGTTAGGAACCATTTGTTAGAAGTTTTTTGGTTAAAGACATTAGCAGATAAGCACGTAGCCCTACATGTTAAGGTTTGTGTGTTTATCGGGTTCATGTAACTTTGAGAGTGGTGGTGACTGAGCGTCGCCGCCGTGAAGTCAGAGTTCACACATCATGTGTAGATAGCGGAGTAGTCGTGGACAGTGGCGTGACGCGAGCGGTGACACAGAGGGCGTCTATTTCCGGGCGGTGACGCAACATCCGCGCGCTTCCGTCCGCAGGATACGGGAGGAGATACAAATGCCGCGACACGCCACAGATCAACTGCTGCGCTTCCGCGGGATTTGCGATAAACTCATATATCATAATACGAGGATGACTACGACGTAGCATGTAGGCTAAATTATAATCGTTGAAAAACTATATAGTATAAAAGTGATAGTAAATGTACACCGATGCTAATAATTATCCGAAATACTATTGTTTCTTTCAAAATCTCTAGACTGCAAAACGAAAATAAAATATTTCTTGGAAACTAAGCGGATGACAAAAACAAATTCCAGGCTTATCTTAAACAACTTATTTATAGATATCTTATTGAAACACTCATCAATTTTCTAAGAGGGTGACGAGGGAGAGAAATATTCAAATCAGTAGTAAATTTCCGTTCATTTTCGGGAATAGAGGATCATATTCATTAACATTATAGATTATAAATAAAAATGGTGTATAAACAGCAACATACATGAAAAGGAAACATCTGTTATTCACTTCGCTTCCCGGACTTCAAAAAAATGCCTTCTGATGTATCGGTAGTACGAACGTACATATTTACAAGCTTCTTGCAGCGAATACGGGCGATGACGGAATTATAAATATTTGCTATATTGAAACTAAGTGCACTACGGGAGTCGGAAATAATAAACAGTATCTGATACACCTCGCTCACTCCCAAAACAGTTCATAGTCCAAATTCCTTAAAACTAAGACGCATTTCGATCGATACCTATCTAGATGTGAGACGTAGATGTTACGAAATTAATAAAGTAATTTGAAAATATTATTTACTGAGTTTGGACAAGTAGTTTAGCATACCATTGTACTGAACTTAATTGTAATGATATCTACTATTAACATACTAACTAGGTACTGCAACTTTATTTACAAAAGATCAGGTCATCAATTTACTTTCAAACAATCAAAATCCTATATACAAATAGAAACGCCCAATAAAAAAATAATTACATGATTTAGGTATCAACTGTAACCTTTTTCATTGACATTTAAATTAGCCGTTCAGGCTACACAGCATGCCAAAGTAAACATAGTCTCTAGTCTATTCAGGTAAAAAACAAGTGATAAACAAATTAGCGTGTGGTTTAATTTAAAATTCATACAGACAATTACATGAATCACGATTAACGTCATTCGAAGGTGTGCATAGATGATTACCGTGCGCGTGTAACAAGTGCAAGGGCAACGCGGACTATGTGTCACCTAACACCGTTTGGCGGAAGCCAGCAGTTAAACTAAACGACGGTCATTCCACGACCCCTTGAGCACATCTGTCACTTTACGCCTACGCCCCAATGTTTTAAGTGAGTTTTTTACACGACGACATGATACGTCTTGAGTGGTGCCATCGGTTTCACACGATGCGTGTCAGTCGTGTATCCTCGATTTGAGTAAACAATACGACTGTCAGTGATGCTGACAGTTGCATGTATGCCACTTGAGAACTTTTTGTCTTTGAGAGGCAAGGGTAAAAGGGCTTCAGTTTTTTTATATCGCGTTTGATTTTATACGAACAAAAATAACAATATTTATGTAATATATAATAGCATTTGATTCTGATCCTGCCGGCAGTTAAACTACTTAGCGTTGACTTATGGTTAATCTATCTATGATGTCATTTACACTGATACACATCTGTCGCCTCAAACTACGAATAATCACCATAATCACATTTTTTATCCAACCTAAATATAGACGAAGCTCTCACCCGTATCCTTCTTAAAATAAACGAAATTACATTTCGAAGTGAGGAAACGACAGTTTAAAGGGGTCGACTCGATGACAGAGCCCCATTAACCAAGTGACGATTTGACAGTTTCACGACTGTGTTTAGAAATGTCGACGAACAGAGCTTTGTTTCCAGTTCTCACGAATACCTTTCAACGTATTAACAACTCCTTGTTTGACGAGAAGATCTTAAATCTGTTATGTGGTTGTCAGGACAATATCTACACATCCTTTAAGATTTTTAGCTGTCGGTATATTTTTTCATTACGTGTCGTTCTTCCATCTACAATATGCCTCTACACGTTGCTCGCTTGCAAAACCAATTCATACTAACCTATCATAATAATAGTTCGGTTAAATAACGTTCCAGCAATGTGTCAGCAATTATGTTTAGTTTAACTTTAAGATTTTTGCAAATCGAATTGAACCATTCGATTTTATGAAATAGCAAACAACAGTTACGATCAAATATATTGACTTCAATATTCTCACAAGAATGGCGCCGATACTCGTGCGTTACTAATAAGTGAAAGTATGAGTGTAAGAACTCATTACAAGAAATTGAAACCGTATCAATTGAGCCAAAACCGGAGCGAATATTCCAAATGAGTGAAGATTTGAGGAACCTACGCCTGCCATCATAAAATTGGCCGATGGTTTATACTTATTTAAAAATTCTTTTCCGTCCATTCAAAAGGTCCATTAAGGACCGGTTAATTTTACGAGTAAAGACCACTTAAAATTCCAAAGGGTGGACACAAATCGGCTCGGATATTAAATGGTGCAGACAAAGGGCTTGTCTGTGTCCATTAGCACCTACACTGATAAGTTACGCTGACATTTACCGTCTGTCAATAAAATGAAGAAAAACATTATTATGAACGCATATGACCAAGCTTTAGCAAGTTGAGTACGATTCCGAACAGAAACTAATTCTTAGGATTACTAACCATTCACAGGTCTGTCTTAATTGACTTTGGAGTTCCATGGAAGGAACGACCTCAACTGGCCTTCATTGATTTTCCGCTGACCATATGTAAATCCGGCGTGACTCATTAGCGTCTAATCGCAATAGTAGAATGCGCGTACGCCGAGCAAAGACTATAAAACCTCTTGACGGCGCATCCAGTGCTTTGACGTTCGAAAACTATTAGTATTTTGTCGCCTATATAAGCTATCTGTATGAGTGACCATTTTAGTTTGTGTCCAAGTGTTAGACCTGTGCGCACGCTAAATTATCGTAAATTGTTAAAATTATTTTGCAATTAAAACGCATTAAAATGCCTTCTTGTGCGGTGAAGTGGTGTGGGAAACATTCCAAGACATCGAGTTACAAAAAGGATGGTATAACTTTTCACCGGTAAGTAAGCAGAACGATTATTTTATTTATTTTTGTAGGTTATACGAGATCTGTATGTGTCAAGATAAAATGGATGGCGGGTGACAGATGCAAAGGTGCAGAAACGCGCGTTTATGTCTTTTGGAAAAGTCTCTTTCTTTCATTAGTCAATTCTAATGCGGGTATCTCTTTCTTCCAATTTGTAGGTTTATCGTAAAAAAATAGTGCTGTTACTTTTAGCTGAAGTCAATTCAAACAAATATCGATAATCACAAAATAAAATTTAAGAAAAATTATATGAAGAATTTCATTACTATTTTGCTCAATTAATTAAGTACATGTTTTCATTTTAGGTTTCCGAAGATTCCGGAACTAAAAGAAAAGTGGATGAATAAAATTAATAGGGAAAATTGGTTCCCAACGAAATACAGTGCTGTCTGTTCAAGGCACTTCACACCTGATTGTTTTGAGTATTTAAAACAACGTCGCCGTTTATTTAGTTCAGCAATACCAACAATGTTTCTACCAATTTTGGTACGATTTGTTTTATTGATAAAATGCTAAGAAAAGTCAAAACATAAATATAAAACATTATTTTATTACAGGCTTCACCTTATAGTTTGACTGAGTCTAATACTAACGTACCTGGGCCTTCGCATCACAATACCGGCCAAGTAAGTTGATTTTTTTTATGATAGGTCAGTGGATTAAATTTAATGTAACTGCGGTTGTTGTACCCGATATTTATTATATTTATATATTATTATATTTTCAGAGTTCAACAATGAATACCAAAGTAATAGTAGACCCAGAAATTGGTGAGCTCAGTCCACGAAAACGCAAAATGAAACGACAAATAGACCATCTAATATATTCTCTAAATAACAAGAAAAAACATGTAAAGAGGCTTCAAGACAAAAATAGAGTGTTGGTAAAAAAAATGCGAATCTAAAAGAAATTTTAAATACATTGTCTCAAAAATCTTATATAACCGAAGAAAATGAAAATATTTTATCCTGCATAGGTGTACAAAATCGAGAACTAGTTAAACGTCAAATACTTAAATCTAAAACAGGACATATGCCAAAACTAAAATACTCTCCAGAATTACGAGCGTTCGCTTTGACACTGCATTTCTATTCGCCAAAGGCATATAATTTTGTAAGAAAAACATTTAGTACATGTTTACCAGCCACGAGCACGCTCAGAAAGTGGTATCAGTCGGTTGATGGTAAACCAGGGTTTACGAAAGAGGCGATTGATGCCATTAAAATCAAAGCGACAGAATCAAAACAAAAAATTTACGCTACTATTATATTTGATGAAATGGCTATAAGAAGCGGAGTCGAATATCACCCCCAAGGCCGGAGGTATTATGGCCACGTTAGTTTCGGTACCAGCTTGGAAACAGATTGCCAAGATGAAGCCAAGGAAGCACTAGTATTTTTGTTGGTACCGATCAACGCTTCCTGGAAAATTCCAATTGGATATTTTTTTAATAAATGGCGTTAACTCTGAGCAGAAAGTGGCTCTTTTAACGGAAGCCATTCATTTAGTAGAAGAAGCTGGTGTTGGAATTAAAGCTGTCACATTTGACGGTTGTCCAGCGAATTTGACGATGGCCAAAAAGTTAGGCTGTTCTTTTGAAGGTAGTAATTTCAATACTACCTTTAAAAACCCCAGCAATGATGATAAAATTGCAGTATTTCTAGATCCGGCGCACATGATAAAAGCTAATAAGAAATGCGTTCGAGTGCTATAAAAATTTTCAAGACAAACATGGTGAGACCATTTCCTGGCAACACTTGTAAATTTACATAATTTGCAAGAAGCAGAAAATTTTCATCTTGCTAATCGCATCAGAGCAGCTCACATATTTTTAAAAGTAAAATAATGAAAGTGAGCTTGGCTACCCAAATTTTTAGCAAGAGTGTGTCAGATTCACTCATGTTTTGCAAGGAAACTCAATTTACGGGAATTTGAGCAGGTTACACCCGACAGCACGTTTTTTGGACTTGATAAATGACCTATTTGATATCCTAGACTCGCATACCACGGTTACGGCCTGAAAAGGGCGGTAAATGTTGAAAATGCAACCAATGTGCTAGTAAAACTTAGGGCTTCAAAGATACTTTATTAAACTTGTCTACTCAGATAAAAATAAAAATACTGATCAAACTGTTCTACTCATAAAATCACCAAGATATACTGGATTTCTAGGATTTTGTGTATGTATCGAAAGTGCGATATACCTTATCCAGGACCTCGTTGTAAATCCAAACTACGCATTAAAATACTTACCACTCCACAAAATCAGCCAGGATCATTTGGAGCATTTTTTTGGAAGTGTAAGATGTCATGGGGGTTCAAACAATAATCCCAGCGCTCGACAGTTCGAGAGTATTTATAAAAGCTTCTCACCTATGACAAATAAGAAATAGCGGCAGTGGAAATTGCTCTGCTTTTACATCAAATGTCTATTTTGCAATGTACATCACAGTGGATCGTATCAATGTCACAACACGATACAGAGACCTTACAGACACACATGAAAAGTCAATTGAAAGCGAAAATGTAGATTTTCCTGAACTTGAAGATCTACACACGTTTCAGAATTTGGTGAAAGGGTTCTTGAATACATGGCCGGCTACACCGTCCATGCATTGATAAAGAAATTAAAATGTCAAACGTGTATTGGAGCTTTGATTGGCTTAGAAAATGTTAACTCCTTACAGTACCAAAAAGATCTAAATAAGAACAAGTTACTTTATGGTTCCACCACCGTTATAGAAATTTGTCGCCGTTGTGAAATGTACATAAAGAGGGCGATCAAAGAAAACGGATCCAAAGTACTGCCCTCAAAATGTAATACAGATTACTTCATCCGATTAGTTATGAAATCGTTCATCGGGAAAAAATTATTCCCGGAAATATTATTTCATCAATTTGAAGTAGAAAGCTCTAATCACTTGATTGATTTAACAAAATGCATAATCCAAAAGTACGTAGACGCTCGATTGTCATTTTTAACTAAGCACAATCAGGACCCTAAAGCTTTTATACGCAAAACTTACACTAAACTTATTCATTTTAAAAATCAGTAATAACTTATTTCGGTTTGTTCATTAATATTTAAATTCTAGTTTTTCGTTACCACCACCTTTACTATAATATCATTTTGAGAGCGTCAGAATTGTGAGTGTTTTTTTAAGAACTCTTAATTAAATCTCTTTGGCTTTGAAAGTTTTGAAGGTTTGTGTTTGTTTGTGTCTTTAAAATTAAAAAAAATACGGTTGGATAAAGTTGATTAAACATTTTATTTTTGTTTGGTGTATCATTTTTTATCCTAATGGTACTACTTTACATACCTACTGTGCACATTACCTACCACCACCTACAACCACATCAAGTTGCATATCTATTTCACAACCTCAATAATAAGGGCCGTTCTAGTACATTTTGCACATGGCAATTATAGATTATATGAAGTTTTTAACAAAATCACATTTATACATTATTTTATTTTACCATCATTACCTTTCATTTAAATAGGGTATTTCTACGACTATTTTTGTATAGTCGAATTAAAAGAATCATAAAGTCGATTTATCGATATCGATTAATTTGGAAAAAAATTATTGAACGGCACTTTGCAGAAATATTTGTACTGACATTGTTGCATTAGCCAATCACAAGCGCGCATTTTTCTTCACTCCCCGACCCGCTGTTGTGAGTCGCGTTCTTAGAAGAAATAAGCCTATCGGCTCTCAAGTGGTTAGATTCTCTTTG